>NC_142204.1:59132035-59433107 GCF_049639895.1 Pseudopodoces humilis
TGGACATCTATGGCCACACACAATATTATTTTGCTGCAGAAGGTTTTGCCCACTCTGAGCAGCAGAAGGGTGGAGGAAGCCCCAAAGGGGCAGCAATCCCTTAAAATCCTGGAGGATGTTGTATCCCCACAAGCAGCACTTGTTTTCCCCAGAGTCATTACAGCGCCTTGTTAGAACATACCTGGTTTACTGGGTGGGATGATCTCTGTCGTTAGTAAGATATTTTGTTACAATCTGTGTGATTTATGAATGTAAACCCATACCTGTAAGGTCATTCAGGAATGACGCCTGAACTGCAAAGGGATGTGAAAACTTGGGGCATAATTCTAGTCATCACTAATGATGAGGCTGGACAGTGTGTGAGGGAAGGAAGCTAATGGTGTTTAATAAATTCTTCACACTTTTGCTTTAATGTGCCTAATGGACATGTGGTTTATTATCTTTCAGACAGTCTTAGCAGCACTGATTTCCCATTTTGTCAACTTTGAAGAAAAATTTGAAGTAGCCATTGTTGGAAAACTAGAGGAAGGGTAAGTGACTTACAATTCACCAGTGGAGCAGAACGTTCTCTTTAGTTTGGGAGTGTTAAATGAGTTCAGCTATGTTTCTGATTAAAATTATCTGCTTCATCTTCTTTCAGTAGGTAAATAAACATTTTTCTCTCAATGATATGACACACTTTTAGTACACAAAAGTTACACACTAGAGCACATCTACTCATCAAGGAGTACCCTGAGACATGAAGTAACTGTGTCCTTCACTTTCTGAGACAGCTGGTGAGCAGGAGGTTAATGTTTGTCCTTTTTATTTAACTACTCACTCCTGCACTCCTCCATTTCCCTCACAGTACATGCACAGTTCAGCAGCCACCACCAGCCCTGGGAAGCCACCAGGACCCTGCACAATTCTCCTGCCATGTCCCATGACCAGTCCTCAGCACCATTATCCTCCAGAGGCCTCAACATCTGCCTGTCCAGGACTATATCCACATAAAGATTATTTCTTCACATACAGAATATATAGCTATATGTAGACTTAATTTGGCAATGCTAGAATTTTGGCATGAAGAATCAGGAGGCACATGTTAAGTTAAAAAGAGGAAGGAAGAATTTACTAGGACAGCAGAGTGAGTCTCTGTATGGATGGTCTCTGTAGCCCTGGGGGTATTCATAGGTGAAGTTTGCAGAGGAGCAGCTATTTCTGCTCAAGAATCTCCTTTCTTTAGATTTCAGTTCACTGGAAAAAAAAAAAAAGAAGGGGAAAAAAAAATGTCCAGAGAGGAATTCTCCCTAGGATCTGCAAAAGACCCTTAAGCATCTCCTTAATGAGTAGAGTTTTTTGTCTTTCAGATTTCAAGTGCCTGTTGCACCTGATGTAGGCATCCTCCAGAACTGCATTGGTGACGGCATTTCCATCGCAATCGTTGGGTTTGCAGTAGCTTTCTCCGTGGCTAAAGTGTATTCCATCAAGCATGACTACCCAATAGATGGCAACCAGGTAGGCAAATAACATAGAAATCAATATACTGCATTTATCAATGGGAAATAAGTAATTTTAGGAAAGCTTTGCCTTGTGAATAATTGTCACAGACCAGCTCTTAAGAACAATCTCTTTTATTTTTATTTCAGGAACTAATTGCTTTTGGGCTGGGTAATATAGTTGGTGGATCATTCAAGGGATTTGCCTCCAGCACTGCTCTGTCAAGATCAGGTGTGCAGGAGAGCACAGGAGGCAAAACACAGGTATAGAAGACAACAGGTCACGATGGCATTTAATGAAAGACAGCTCTTTTTTTCCAAGCTAACCATAATGCCTGTGGGCACTTACTCATTGTGGAATTGTTCTTTCATGCAGATTGCTGGCATTATCTCATCTGTCATTGTTTTGGTTGTGATCTTGGCCATTGGATTTCTCCTGGCACCATTACAGAAGGTATTCACTGGTTTCGTCTAATGCTTCCTTCTGCTTCCCAAAGACAGGGCTGCTCTGAGCACACTGTGAGTGTTCATAGACTTCAGTGGGAGCCAGATAGGGTTTGAAAAGCTAGGTTCTTCTTCCCACATTATGCCAGAGAGGACCACTGTATCTGGTCTTCCAAAGGGAACACTAGCACCCAAACACCAAAAACCACAGCACCAACTTTCAGATGCCCAGGATAAGTGGGATTTACAGCCTCAAGTCAGACACCTGCACTGCACCATAGCTGAGGATGTTCCTGCAGCAGTGATACACTGCAAGCAGCTCCCAAAGCTGCACTTTGGCCCTATTTGTATGATCTTTTAATTCCTAATGTTCTACGTTTTCTTTGCTTGCTTAAACACAGAACATGTATTTTGGTCTTTTTAACAGTCAGTCCTTGCATCATTGGCTCTTGGCAATTTGAAAGGAATGCTCATGCAGTTCAAGGAAGTAGCCATCCTCTGGAGAAAGGACAAGTATGACTGTGTAAGTTCAGTTTCACAAGCATCAGAAGTGCTTTGAAAAAATAATCTGTCATACAAATTTTCTTTTTTTATCCCTGTGTTACTTCACTAAACAGAAATGATTGCTTGCCTTTTTTACTGGTATACCCCTTGCTTATGTTTTCATTTTGTCCCTTTTATTTTGAGTTGATTCTCACTCTTAACATAACTTTCATCCATTTCATCAAAATCTATTAAAACAGTGCATTATATAAAGTCAAATAGAGAGGATAGTTACAGAAAATGTCGAAATAACAGAAAATATCTACTGCCTTGACTAAGCATTCAGGGACACTTTCTCACAATCACACAATGTGTTATATGGAAGATACACAGCAAGAAACAAATGAAAACTGGGACCTGAAGGGTTTGCTCCAAATGGTAAAGCTTGTGGCTGGACAGTAGGACTTGTTACCTCTCAGAAAATTTAGGTTCACAAATTGTTCCAGGCCTCAGTTACCCAGCCATCAAACAATTATTTGTCCCATTAAAATGCTTTGAGCTCTGTGGCTAAAAGTTATTCAGTATTATCTAGTCCTTTATCAGTTGTGTACACTCACAGCACCTATATTTGCACATTTACAACTCTCAGCTTTACCAGATTTCTGATTTACTTCTCATCTTGCCTTTCTGCTGGATTTTCATAGAGCATGTAGTGGACCACTTATCCCACTTTAAGTCTTTATTGTCTAGAAATTGTTGTCCCTAGAAACACTCCCTGGTGCTGGTTGGTGATTCTGGCCCTGTTTAACAAGAAAAAAACCTCACCAAAAGCAGATGGACATCCTGGACCAGATCTGAGATCTATTCCTGCTCCCACCCTGAGCTCATGACCCAGGTTCTTGACATGCTTATAATGTTGCCATCCTCTGTCTCATTACAGGTTATATGGGTGGTGACTTTCATAGCTGCTGTCCTTCTAGGTCTGGACATTGGACTAGCAACAGCTGTGGCGTTCCAGCTGCTGACAGTGGTGATCCGCTCCCAGATGTGAGTACTTGTTGAATGCAATGATATCCCAGGGCCTCCTGTTACAAGTTACCTCCCTTTGTACGGAGAAGGGCAGCAGCCCTGTCTGTGCCTTGGTCAGTCCAGCAGCCATGCATGAGAAAATCATTTACAGGTGTAAGCCTTTGGATGTGGGGCTTGCTTCAGTGTGCCACCCCAGCTGAGATGGTTTCGTTTGATCCTTCCCATCGCCTAAGTTTCGATGTAGGACACCAATAATTGTGTGTATGTTTGTTCACAGTCCAAGCTGCACTGTTTTGGCCAATGTTGGGAGAAGTAACATCTACAGAAACAGGAAGGATTACACTGATGTAAGAAATATCTAATTTCTTTTACCACCTGCTGCACTTGTGCTTCTATAACAAACATTGCTACTGATACTTTTGCTTCGTTTTACAGATCTATGAGCCAGAGGGAGTGAAGATTTTCAGATGCTCCTCTCCAATCTTCTTCGCCAATATTGAATTCTTCAGAGAGAAACTCATCACTGCTGTAAGTGTCTGGGGCTGTTCTGAACATATGAATTAAGTGACACATTAAGATGGATACAGTTTTCCAATTATAACTAGATATGAAGTCATTCCACAGTTCAAGAGTGAATTTTCATTATACTGCTTATATTCATTAATACTACTGTATTATAACATGTATACACACACCTCTGAGAAAGAGAAAAGCCTTGACTCATGCTGAACTTACACCATAGCAATGTTATACCATATTTATACTTATACCATAACAATACATATTTTCAGAAGAAAGGAGTGAAAATATAGATATTATAAAGGGAATTTTATTTTGTTTTATTTTATTTTATTTTATATTATTTTGTTTTATTTTATTTTATTTTATTTTATTTTATTTTATTTTATTTTATTTTATTTTATTTTATTTTATTTTATTTTCTCTTGCATTATTTTCACACAGTGAATTCTAGTTTACTCATCTTGCCCCAAGAATGTAACTACAACAATCAGAAGAATGCCAAATGGAATCATTCTATCAAAGAGGTCTTAACATCTTTCATAGCAAACTGCTGAATGCAGCCAGTCTTTCCATAACCAGCACAGAGGTCCAGGAGCCCTGAGCCCACACAGTGTGTATGACGCCTGCCATCCCCAGCCTGAACACAACTTGCACCACAACCTCCCCTTCCTGCTGCTCTTAGTGGAGAGCTAATAAGCAGGGACTCCCCTGAGCACTGGTAATATGCAGTTCATTCTTCACATGAGGGACTGAAACTGGCAGAGGAATGAGGGGATCTGACACATTTGGTTTGCCATGTGCTTGGCCTTTACCTGAGAAGAGCCTGAAGTTTTAATTTCTGAGTGCAGATGTTCACGCCACTCTTTCTCTACAAATACAGATACTTCTAACACCTTTCTCCTTTATGTACTAGATGAATGAGGCAGAAAACTTGCAGGAATTTAGTATTTTAGCCTAATTTTATTATTAGCCTAATTTACCTGCCAACATGATAAAATCTTGCTTTTTTCTTCAGGGAAAAGAGTAGATGAATGACCCACGCTGCTGTCAGGCAGCACAAAGCAGATACAAACCATGAGTTCTCTGATCTTGGTCACCTGGGTGACCACTTCATAATGCAGATGAGTAGGACATGCCAGCACTGTGCCAGCTGTGCCTGTGTAAGCACTGTCACTGCTATAATGCTGTCCATGGTGGTGCTAAATGCTGGTGTCCTAAAGCAGTACAGATAGCCCTGCCTCATTTGTAGCCATTCCTGTAGACATCCTTCCAACCTGGAAAGAGCCCTTGTTTGAATTTGTGAGAAGTGGCAGACAACATCAAGCTCAAACTATGGTCATCATGACTGCAATGAAAAACTGTATGAGATGCTTCATCCTTCCCCTGGTGTCACAGAGGTGTTTCTTTTTTTAATTAGTCAAAGTGCTGTTTTTTCAGGTTGGCTTCAACCCACTGAGAGTCCTGAGGAAACGCAATAAAGCTCTGAGGAAGATTAGGAAGATGCTGAAGAAAGGAGAGCTGCAAGTGACACCGGTATGTAAGGCAACTCCCCGGGGGTGAGGGGGAGTTGAGCAACCAAGGTCCCTGGTTTTACATGGCAGAGAAGGGCCTCACAGCCTCTCTTCTTAATTTGATACACTATTCGCCAAGTTGCCACTTCATGACATAAACACATTTAAAAACCAAGATTTTAAATGGATCTCACAGTTAGAGACCTACAGATTTACCATGGGCAGAGCTTGTATGTGTCCACTGGAGCTTTGTTTGACAACAAATAGCAGGATCAGATCTCACAGATCTGATCATATATCCCAATATAGAATCCCAATATCTTTCTGCATTAATGGTAGGATAAAGCTGGTTTTCTCCCTGCTCAAATCCTGCACGCCTTTTGTTGTCTTGTTCCAAAATTACTGATTTAAAATGTATCTGACAACTGGCTTCAGGAAACAATAAAAAGCCATCATTAAGTGATTATGATGATGATGATTAAATAATTTCCATACTTCTCCAGACAAGGGAGAGACAGATTTTTCCAGGTGGGTCCTGCTCTATCTCATGGGAAGATCAGTTATGTGTTGCCACTACTCTTGCCCTTGTGTAAGAAGTACCACTACCCTGGGTGGGTATTAAAGAAGAGAACTAATTATGAAATTCTTCTGTGTCAACACAGAAAGGCTTGATTTGCATGGCTAAGCCAACATATGAGTCAGATGAAGAGTTAGACAACGACAAAATAGAGGAGCTGGACCAGCCCACCATCATGACAGACTTGCCCATTCGAATCAACTGGGGCACTGACCTCCCCCCTGGCATCACTGTGCCCCAGGTCAACCTCCACAGCATCATTCTGGATTTCTCATCAGTGTCCTTCCTTGATTTTTCTGCCATGACAGTCCTTCGAAAGGTAATCACAATTCACAAGACAAACAGTGATCATATGACAGACAAACTTACAAATGAGGTTACCCTTGGGGGATACACATGAGCAAAGGGATGGTGCCCAGGGGGACCTGCACAGGAGTGGGCCCACCTGAACCTCATGAAGTTCCACAAGGCCAAGTGCAAGGTGCTGCACCTGGATCAGGGCAATCCCCAGTATTGATACAGACTGGGGAATAAATAGATTGAGAGCACTCCTGCAGAGGAGGAGATGGGAATATGGGTGAATGAAAAGTTGGACAGGACCTGGCAACATGCACTCACAGGCCAGAAAGCAAATAAAATCCTGGGCTGCATAAAAAGAAGTGTGACCAGCAGGTGATTCTTCCCCACTCTCATGAGAGATTCTACTTCACTCTCATGAGACCTCACACAAGGTACTGTGACCACCTGTGGGGTCCCCAACAAAGGAAAGACATGTATATCTTAGAACAGGTCTTGTGACAAGAGCCATGGAAAGGATCAGAGGGCAGGAGCATCTCTCCTATGAGGAAAGGCTGAGAGAACTGGAGTTGTTCAGCCTACAGAAGAGAAGACTATGAGGAGATCTCCCTGTGGCCTTTCCATACTTAAAGGGAGCCTATAAAAAAGCATGGAGAGGGACTTCTTACAGGGGTATGCAGTGACAGAACACGAGACAAAGTCTTTAAAATGAAAGAGGGCAGATCTAGAGTAGAAGAAAGCTTTTGCTGTGAAGGTGGTGAAATGCTGTAACAGGTTGCTCAGAGAAACTGTGGGTGCTCCATCCCTGAAACTGTTCAATGGCAAGTTGGATTATGCTCTGAGCAACCTGCTCAGTTGTCTCCTTGTCCAGGGCTTGGTTTGGAACAAGATGATCTTTTAGGTCCCTTCCAACTGAAACCATTCTATTCTGTGTTTGTAGTCTGCTTCTTAAAGGCATTGCCACATGGACTGGAAGGCCAGTGGCAAACTTTGAGTTTATGTGAATTTGAATGTACATTTTTTATAGAAAATGTTGGGAAATAGTTTAAATATCAATAATTAATAATCAATATAAATTGTCTTGGAATTAAAGTGTTGACTGTGGTACCCTTTCTTTACCTGGTAAGATTTTGGGAAGCTTTACAGAAATGTAGATATGAAATACTACTTTAAACACCCAGCTGGAGTTGGAACACTGGAGTTCCATTTATCCTCCTGCTTTTGCTTCCCCAGATGACCTTGAACAAAGCAAAAGGCACAACATTTTCAACAGTAGCAACTACAGTTAACTGTCTAGAGACACAGAGAGTGTGTAAATCTATTTCCATAGGGACTAAAGACCCACTGTGACAGTGGGAACTGTAGTTCTGCTCAAGTTCCCAGCAATAAAAATCTCCCCTAGAAGATTGTGAAGTGATTTTATTTTAGTTTCATCATGTATCATGTGCCACAACAAAGCCATACAGCTGATCACCTACTTCTCTGTGAGTTAAACATTTTCAGTACTGCCTTTTTTCAAAAGGCTTGGCCATCCCTGTTGGCAGCCATGTGAAGATATGTCCTGCCTCTATGTGTAACAGAGTCTAGAGCCACTTACCATCATAAATCTTAAATATCATAGATATATTTGTTGTGGCTAATCACTATAACAGTGTCAGCAAGCCTAGTAGAATCTAAATAGTGCCTCCTTCTGGTTTAACAGACTTTGAAAGAATTTGCCCGGCTTGACATTGACCTTTACATTGCTGGAGCACACGGTGAGTACTTGCCTTTGCATTGGCATCACTACAAATGCCTTGCCCCACTGCCTCCCCTGCTGACCACTGAGTATGGCTGTGGAGGATCACCTAGTTTTACCTTCCAGTCTTTGATAGAAAACAGGTCCCACAAGTGGAGCTGTTGTCCCTCTCATGCTGTCCCCAAAAGGCTGGGACCATGTGTGATGGCTCCTTTTACCACTGGCCACTGCTGCACTGTACAGCTCTGGGCTGCAAGACCAACTATCATGCACCCTGGGTTAGACATTAAATAAGAAAAGGGGCTCAAATTCCTTCCTGCCTGCAGGGAAGTTACTGATGGGCGTTTATGTTCCATTGTTTTAATATCTGTAAAGTCATCTGCTCTAATAAATAAAACAGTGCATTACACCAGCAACTCCCATATTCACCCAGTGGGCATGCTCAGGATACACAATTTCTTCGTTTTTAAGGCCTGCAGGTCACTTTGCTCTTTGATTTTGTTCCCTCACAGAAGGCCTCCTGGACAAACTGGAGAGAAGTGCATTTTTTGATGAAGAGATTAAGCCATCCATGTTTTTCCTCACTATTCATGATGCAGTTTTACACATTTTGCTGAAGAAGGACATAGCCAACTCCCCCAAATTAAAGCTTGCTGAGGTAACACTACAGTCTTAATCTTTCATTACCTGAGTGCCTTTCCAGTACTGCCAGGCACCCAGCAGTGCCCTGCACAGCTATAGCTGTGGATGCTACACTGTCTTATTTTCAAAAAGATAGTCATTAAAACTCAGCTGGGCTCAAATCAAATTGAAGAGCAAGAGTGGTTCCTGGTTCAGGTGTGTGGAAAACCATTTGTGAAAGAAATTAATAATTCCCACTGGTGGCTGGCCTGGCTGTGGACTTCAAGTCACCTCCATGGGAGGAAATGGTGCCCATCCACCAGCAGTCCTCTGTGGTCACCCATCTGGCAGAGACTGCTCAAGTTGCTGCAGTGGCTCTTGAAAGGCAGACTTTATCCTGCTTGCATATAGGCTTTCCAGCCCAGTCTGTCTTAAAAAGGAGCACTAAAGTAGTGTGGATAAATTCATACTGCCAGATTTGGGGATGGCCTTTCTGGGAGTGCTCTTAAATCAATAGCAAGAAAGGATCCTGCATACAATAAATGTGTTTAAATGTACCTGACCCAGAATGCTGCTCCTGTGGAAACTGTCTAATCCCACTTATCTGGACTGGTCCAGATCTTCTGCACTGACCCAGAGATGTAGTGGGGATCATAATAGCCTGACAAATGAGAGCCTCCTTTTTTCTATGTCAACTTCCCAGGCAGGTTCCAGAGATTTAAAAATCAAAACCTTCTTTAATGTGAAAAAGGAGAAACAGAAAAAGAAAAGCAATCTGTTTCCTAACCCACAACTTCTTGTGCTCATTGCAGGAGAAGGGCAGAAGCAGTGACTATGTCATCATCCCCAGGAACGGACTCCGCAGCCGGGAGTGCACAGTAAGGCTCTGGCTATGGCCTCCAGCTGTAGAAAATGCAGCCCAAGCTGCTCATGGAAACAGATAGGTCAGATAAGAAAAGCATCTTCCCACCTGAGCTCTTGTGTCAGCCCAGGGCAGAAAGCCACCAGACAGTTTATTGATGGGATTGACTTACAGCAAAACCTTAAGGGAGTCAGAAGCATGGGGCTTGGCTCACGAACCTTGCGGTGTGCATGCAGCAGAAGAAAGGCAAGCAAAGCCTGCCTCACCTGGTCTCCTAACCTGTCCACCACAGCTTCTCCATGGTAAAGTCACTGGTAGAATGCCCCTGTGGCAGAGAAGTCAGCATTAGTCCAGTTCATCTAAATGTCTCAGGCAGAAAGGGAGTCAGGAAACAGAGATGAGGAAGGGACACATGCAGCCTTTCACCACAGACTTAGAGAGATGGGCGGTATCCAGCACAGGGCAACCCTGTAAGGAGGAAATGTCAGAGCCCAGTCTTCCCACCCAAATGCTTCAGGGGATCAAAACGTCATTTACCAGATGACACCTACCCTGGCTATTCCTAACAGAATGTGAAATTTATTTTTTTATTCCCTACAGATTCCAACAGAAACAAAATTTTAGACTTAACTTCCTAAGTATAATATCCTCCAGCAACACAATGACACAGAAGATGAATGTGGATGCTGTGATGAGCATGAAGACAGGATACTTTTAAATACCCTGAGAAGGATTTTCTACATATGGTTATGTTCCATGTTTTGGAATGGGCTTGTTAGTCTTTATGTGTCTCTGTATATATAAATGTATTTATGTATATATATGGAGGCTAAAATCACACAGATTTTTCTTATTTCATACCACTGTTTGTAGACAATCTGTACAGTTACTTGAGAATCTATAAATATTTGAAATCTTGTATTGGATACCACCACAGAATAATACTTAGGACTGATATTTTATCTTAAGCATGTACATAACTTGTATAAAGTTTTCTTAATGGTTTGTAAGATATTTAGTACACTGAGTTAGACTTGCTCTTGCCTTACTACCACAAGCATAAGCACAGTGTACACAGTGACTGATGTATCTAATTATGAAGATTGCTCAGGAAAGACACAGGATTTTCAGATCAAAACATGATTTGGGTTTGGCTTGTGTAAAGTGCACAAGGGAGGAAACATTGATAGCGAACTATTGTATATACATATATAGTGAACTGCCATGGTGTCAGTGACTGTATGGCTGCATCTGTCCATGCACCACCAAGGTAGCTCATGGTCAGTGAGACCCAGACTGTGGACAGACACCAGCCCCAGAACCTGGCTGGAGCAGCTGTGGGTGTGGAGCTGCCAGGTGGGCAGGCTGAATTGCCTGGATCTATGGACAGAGAGCTTCAGCTTAAAGAGTCTCCTCTGATACTCTGCACAACTGCCATCAATTAACCCCTGATGGAAGTCTAAGGCTTGAAGATGAGCTACCTCACAACTTTCAGAGAAGAACAGAGAAGAATGCCCAAAGTGACAGAACTTTTAATTTTACATAACAAGTGCTAGAGGTAAAAAAGTCTTCAGCCTAGAGGAAAATGGAACCATTCCTGGAGTCTGAAAGAAACAGCACTCTGAAATCACAAGAGTTTAGTTTTCAAAGTCTGGTTTTGTCTTTCAGTCAAGCTGGGGTGTCCAGAAATGTGCATTTGGACTTGAAGAAGGGCTGAAAGAAAGGAGAAAGTGTTCTGCTAATGAACTAAGCTGGAAGTCAGTATTAAGATTGAGGAGATTTAGAATATAAAAATAATTAGGTGAGCTTGAAGACAGAAGTAGACAAGTTCAGCTTTCAGGAAACACTCATGCATTTGCAGATGAATAACAAGCTTTGGTTCTGTAGTGGGTGATCATGTAGCTGACCTGGTGTGGGAGACATGGTCCTTGGTGGTGTCACAGAGATGCTGCTTCCTGCAGCTGTACCAACCCACTGCTCTTCTGAGCATGCCACAGCAGATTCACTGTCAGGTATGTCTCGTGTGCCAGATAATCAGCACAGCAATACCTGAAGACAGGTACAATTAGCACACTACCAAACTGCTGTTCTAATGCGGTCTTCCAAAAAACATAGAGCATAACACAGCAGATCCTTCCAGAACAAGAAAGTTATTCAGTCACCACCATATACGAAGGTAATAAACTATTAGAGAGTGTCCAAAGAGGGCAACAAAGATGGTGAAGGACCTTGAGGAGAAGCCGTATGAGGAGTGGCTGAGGTCACTTGGCCTATTCAGGCTGGAGGACACTGAGGGGAGACCTCACTGTGGTTACAACTTCCTCATGAGGGGAAGGGGAGGGGCAGGCACTGATCTCCTCTGTGGTGACCAGTGACAGGATCTGAGGGAGTGGCCTGAAGTTGTGCTGGGGGAAGCTCAGGTTCAATATTAGGAAAAGGTTTTTCCCACAGAGGGTGGCTGTGCTCTGGAACAGGCTCCCCAGGGCAGTGGTCACAGCACCAGCCTGACAAGAATTCAAGAAGTGTTTGGCCGATGCTCTCGGGCACATGGGGTGACTTGAAGGGATGGTGCTGCGCAGGACCAGGCGTTGGACTTGATGATCCTTCTGGGTCTCTTGCAATTCAGCACATTCTGTGATTCTGTGATACTGTGCAATGCACAGGGGAAATTTCACTCTAAATACTCTGAACTTCAGGACTGAGCTCTCCAGTTCAAGAAAGATGAAATCAAATGTTAATGAAGAAAATTATTATGAAGGTCTTTGTAAAATGGAGAGCTTGTATCTAAGAACTGGCAAAAAGATAAATAGATAATAGATACAGAGATTTAACCTAGGAGAGAGGAAAAGTTATGAAATATTAAAAAATAATATTGTCCTGTAAGGGGAAAAAAAACGAACTGGCCAAACTTAAACATGAACAAGATACTAGAAGATGGTTCCTCATTTTTACAATGGTGAGATCCTTTCCAGCTAGAACAAAAAATTAAACTGCTTTTATGATGAGATTTAAACATGTGCATGAAAATCATGAAACCACGTCATACCAGTGTAATCTGAACTGTCAGACTCAAGCTGATCTTTTCAGTCCTGTGCTCATATGCACCTATACAGACCCAGGCAAACTTCCCTATCAAAAGCAATATATGAAGTTCAGTATCTGGTGGAATACCACGTACTGCGCTTCAAAACCATATGGGATTTTTGGACAGGCTTCAGGTTAATAAAAAATGTTCTTTTCTAAATTGCACATCTCAGAATAATTCTTTTCTATACTAATAACTCTTCTGACACAGCACAGTGCCACAGAGGATAAATCCCCCTTCCAAAACTATTCACCATTTCTAAATAGACATGATACGTAGACAGCCTTGGCCAGAGAGCTTTGCTCCCATATCACACATCCTTACCAGCTACTTGCCATGTTCTTAAATCACCCTACTCCTTATTTTTCAATGTTGACACCAGCACCAATTGTACTTCTGATGCTTCACAAGATACTTCCTCCAGGTACTGGTTATTTCTGCAACTCTGTTATTCCAATACTAGCATTTTTCTGAGCAGTTTACCCACATGAAGATTCTAACATCTTGTTGTGGGATACTGTGGTGATGCAGATACTGTGGTGATGCTTTATTTTTGAGACAGGGACCTCCAGAAACCTGGCTATTTAGGTTTCTAAACATCCTGCACTGGGTACTGTTTCTACTCAGAGCACTACTATATACTGTGTCTTAGTATTTTACTCAGGAGTTAAGCAAAAAGGCAAATTCCAAATTCTCCTGCTTTTTGGAGAGCTCACAGGTATCATGCTAATTCCTCATGACATATCCTGAGCCTATCTCTTTTCAGCACAGTGCAGACACTTTGTACCCAAGTAACAATTTTACAGCCAGCAAGAGGGAAGGAAAATGGAGAAGCCACAGAGCCAGTGATACTCAAGCCTACTCCAAGGCTAATTACCACTTTGCAGTGCAGTGTGAAATACAGAAACAAAAAATTAAAATAGTTTATTCAAGGTCTTAGGGCCAATGAAGAGAGGAATATAACATGCAAACCTTTATTTGTTTCAATTTCAAACTGAGTTCCTATGAAGGAAGAAGTATCCTTAAGCACTTCCTTACTGAAATGCTACTAACAGCTCTCTATTCCACACCCTTGTGTTGAGGGTGGAGAATTTGTTTTCCCAGTCTATATGCATTGCTCTCTTCTGCTTCCTAAGAAGGGGTCTGAAAGTTTACCTGACCCAGAAATGACAAAGAACAAATTGAGGAACAATCACCAGCACTTATGTGATTTTATTTAGTGGAGGAAATAATTCACCATAAATTATCTTGGAGGTGTGCTCAAGCATTGGTCTTCACAAACAAAACTGAAGAAAGCTCTTGACAACGGACACATACTTCTATTCAGTTACTCATTTGGGTTTTTTTTCTAAGCAGTTATGCTGAAGTCCTTTTGTGAAACATTACAACATAAAAATGGAGACATTCCTGCCCGCCTGCACACATTATCTCTCTTCCCACTTCCAGTATTGTATTACAATGAGTCCTACTGGCACTCAAGAATCACTTGAGTTGTATTATCAAAATTACTCACTGAAGTTTCATAATGACTGAGCTAATTTACCAGCTTCCTGCTGCTATTCCACCCACACATTTCTGGATGTATGCTGCATTTTTTAATATTTGAACCTCTTGCACTCATGAACTGAGTACACTGAAAATAAATTTTAAAAAGTAAGAAAAAACCCACCAATTAATGCCTCACGCTCAATAGAGGAATCCCATTTAGCGTAGGGAAAGTTTCTAAAGTTGGTGTCTCATGGCAAAGTCAAAACTAAAATGGGATTTAAACATTATTTTTACTCACATTGCCCAAACAAATGCAGGCAGTTAAGTTTGCAAACTGGTCAGTGTGAATCATTAGTGTGCATATAATATTTCTAAACATAGTGCAAAAGCTCACAATTGTGAAGGGACTATTACTGTATCAAGATGATTTGTGAATTGCTAAGAATTGTTTTTAACACCATAAAATAAATACAAAGGGAAATACAACTTGTATAATACTGATAATTTACTTTGGAAAAGTAATCAGGATGAAAGTGAATCCAAACCTTGCACATTTCTCTGCTGGACTCTGTCATACATACAAAGAGGAAAAGTTCAAATTTATGTCCCATACATTCAGTATTCCATTGCAGCTCCAATCCATTGTGCTCCTCCAGTTTCCCAGGCTTGACAGGACCTTCTGCTGTAAACCAGTACCTGCTTTTGTCAGCAGCCCAGCAATTCACACAGAGAGAAACAACTTGAAATCAGACACAAGTTTTACAGAGAAGAAAAGTTTAAGAAGAGAGAGGTGTGTTCAGATTTGATCCACAGGGAAATCATATCCACAAACGTGTTTTTGAGAACACATGACTTCCACTAAGGGGAAGACAGTTTTTCTCCTTTGCTATGTGTGCAAATTCAAAAGTAGTTAGGTAGTAGTGGAATTACTTCCACTTTAGTTTTTAACAAACAGTTTTTGACAGTAGGAAGTGAAAATTCATCCAGTAAGGTTTTACAATTCTCTTGGATCAGATTTTAAAAAAATTAATTCAGTTTTTTCTTTTTAAAAGGCATGAAAAATATAACTTATCACATGTAGGTAACCAGTCATCATGTTAACAGTATTAATAAAACCCACCACAAACAGAAAGGATCGTTCACTCTACTGGTCCCCCGGTTATAAGGTATGCATGGCTGCAGACAACTTTTTAAGCAAAGTCAGAGATGGAATCAAGGATGAAGTATAAGGAGACAAGCATCTAAAACACAGATATTTTCAGGCCATTTGCTGGTGTCCTTTCATTCTTTCCATGGTGAACACAAACCATCATAAAACTCCTTTTCATTGCTTATGCGACATTGTTACAGGAACCTGCAATGGCTGACAACTTCAAATGTCAGAGTTCTCTTTAAAACCTGAGATCTGCTTGGCAATGCTTCGGGAAGGAGATCACTGCCACAGACAAGGATATTGATTCAAAATAAACACAATTAATTAAATTCAAATGTTCGTCTTTACGGTAAGAAGGGATCCAAAGAAATCACATCTCACAATTTCTAACACTGTCAATTACACAATTAAATACAACACATGTATTTTGTAACCTCTCAGTAAAATGACCTGGTATTTTAAAAAATATTAATCCAACCAACAAATCAAGGAAAAAGCCATGGTAAAACATACACCAAACCCATAAACAAATTAAAAAGACAGTTAACACAGGGCTTCAACCAGAGGAAGCATTTTTAAACTCTGAAAATATGAAAACATCAACAGTGCCCTTAGTTACATAGGTAATAGATTTATATATATAATCTAATCCAGATTTAATAATTAAAAAAATATATTTAAGTCTTCCTCTTACAAGATGACATAGAAATTTGATTCAAGTCTAAGACCTGCCTATATAGGATGACTTTTCAGTTAATTTCTCTATCAGACTTTTCCCATGGTTACTAACCAGCTCAAGGGATCCCACTGGTTTTTTGGGTAATAATACATCATTGTCCATATGACGTATGTCACCTCTGTTTGAATTACAGAGAAAAAAATTCTCACACACTGTCTACACTGACAATGACAGAGATACATTCATCTTTTGTGCTTCTTGATAGAGCAAAAACTGCTGTTTTCCCTTCGTCAATTTATCTGCCTCAGAATTTTCAGGAAAGCACTTTAGCAGTAACTTCAAGAATAGCTTTGGACCCAGAAATATTTTGAACCCTTCATCTGGTTCAGGAGATGGGCGCCTATGTGACAGAAGTTTGAAACCTGACTTACTTCAGCACCATGGAAAGAGTTGCCTCATTTCCTCATCACCTGTGACTGGTGGGTAGTAGCTCGTTCCAGAATGTCCCATTTTCCCAAACACAGAGCACTGGTGAAGCAGATGCCTGGCCCTTGGGAAGCTGCACGTGTCTGAGCACAGCGAGCCGGCACTGGAGGCCTCAGCGAGTCCCTGTGACACAGCTGTGTTGGGCCTGAGCTTGGCTTGGCAGAGTCAAAGGACAAGAATCAGACATGCAGATTTCCTCCCAGATGAAATCATGCGCTGTAACATAAATATGCCTCCTCCCAGTCAATTTCACTATGACAGAAGGGGTCCTCAAATGTTCCTCATGTGTTTGTTAGTTACTGAAAGAAAAGAATGCTGGCAGAGCCATTTTTGCCTTCACATGTATAGCAACAGTAAATTTTCATAGCACACTATTACAATTAGCTTCTTTTCTTCATCACTGTATTTTATTTAAAATTACTTAGTTTTCAGAGCAACCACACCAAATAACTCTCTTAGAAAGAAGTATGTTACAGCTAAGTACATTTTCAAGCAGTTGACACTTACTGGCCATTTGCATACCCCAGAATATATTTGTATCCTGTCTCTGAAGATTTACTTGAAAGGCAGTCTAAAAGATTTGGCTGTGGTCACAAGGAAATGAATGGCAGTCAAGAACAGAATAAATCTAAAGAGCCCTTGCTCTACCAATTAAAAATATGAAGTTTAGACATAAGAATACAAAATTTGGAATGTTGCACTGTCACAGCTCTTTTCATAAATTTAACACTTATGGTTCTGGAAGAGAATGTTTACAAAATAAAAAGTAACACTGAGGCTTTAAGATGGCTCAGATTATTTAAGAACAGTAGGAAACTACAAATTTTAGAAATATCCCAAAGGACTTCATCTAAAAGCACCACTGCCAGAAATGTGGCATTTGGAAAAACAATGGCTCAGTGCAAATACTGATCAGAAATGCAAAGATAAGCACCCCAACCAACAGACACTAACCATCCTGTTCACATCTCTTTCTGCTACAAGCTGCACTAAAAAGGAATCTTTTCATTTTATATTACATTTCTCTTTAAAAGTATTCTTATAAAACATAAATTTTGGAAGAAAACAGACCTAAAAGCCTGTTTATATTGCTAGCTTCTGAGAAAAGCAAAACACCTAACAACTGTCTGTTCAATTAAACCTGTATCACAAAATCAAAACAGATAAATAATGTGTACCTTTTTATATCTACACGTGGGATTTCAGACCACTTTTCTCATATTATCCAAATAGGAAGTTTTCCTACTGTACACATTATATAAAGTGAGAGGCAAACATGTCTTCCCTACCTAAAAGAAGCTGCTTTTCATGGACATGGCAAGCAAGTTCACAGCCACTTCCACACAAACACAGCCACAGGTAAACACAGTTGTTTGAATTGAACTCCACTGAGTTACTTACATGTAAACAGAACCTCCTGAATCAAAACTAGCTTTAAAACAAACTCCAAAAACCCAAACAAAAAAACCCCCACAACACATGGTTTCATGTCATACCCAAAGCTGTATCTTTGACAGATTCATTTTGATGCATAAAGGAAAAACCAGAAAAGCTGAAACGTGGTAAATGCAGAATTCTGCACGTGTGATTTCTAGTGCCAAAAATTCATTACAGCCTGAAATCCTTATGAGTAACGGTAAATGGCAGTAGGAGAAATGTTAAAGTTCCTTTAATATTTCACTACACTGCCGTTTGGAAGGTGTACGTGTTGAAATGGTGTCCCAGAACTATGCGTATGTTAACTTTATATAAAAACTCACCACATTTACAACCATATTTCGATTTAATTATTGTACACAGGTTAACAAAAACACTGGATTTAACAAAAACAATATTCAGAATGGTACAACACATGTTCATCTTCTCCAGGAAATAGTATTACAAGTGATCATCTTAGGACAATTTAGCCACACTAGCAACAGAAGTTCTGTTAAAATGCAACTGTGGTCTACTAAGCCACTTATTTTAGCTCTACAGAGTATTTGAAGTTAAGAGTCCTACAGCCAAGGCTTAAAAATTATTTAAGATTCAAACCTCAAAATGTCTTACAGTCAAAATGACAGTATTCTTAAAAAACCACAACAAAATAACCCCAAAACAATTAATTAAAAGGCTTCTGTATTTAGTTTTATCTTCTTCATGGCATTCTCTATTCATATAGTTGCTTGTATCATTGGTAATAGGGTCTGTATCTGGCTTGATCAGGGTGATGTGGTCCAGGAAGTGGGGCCTGAGCAGGAGGCCCTTGCATCCTTGGAGGTGGAGGTGGCCCCCTTGGAGCTGGCCATATCCCTGGACTCATTCCCCCAGGCTGTGTGAAAGGGGGACTAAGAGTTCCTTGATCTTCACTGAACTGTGGCAAAGAGTTGGGATTATAGTGATGGGGAGGGGGTGCATTTACATTTACAGGTGGGCCTCCATGCTGAGGAGGGGGAGGTCCCGGAGGAGGATGGTTCATGTAGGGTGGCATCTGGGCAATGATGTGTCCAGGCGGCGGGGTTATGGGCGGCGGGGCAGAGGTCATTGGAGGTGGCGGAGCCTGGCTGTACACCATGTGAGGGGTGCCTGCCGCCTGCGGAGGGTGCTGCAGCGGGTGGCTGATGGGCGGAGGTGGCGGCGGGGGCGGTGCATAGTGCTGCTGGGGAGGCATAATGTGATGAGGGTGTGACACCACTGGCTGACCCTGGTACTCAGGATGATGGTGAGCAGGTGCGGGCGCTGGTGGAGGCGGTTCTCGAGCACCTGAATTGGAGTCATCCTGAATGGGGACAGTTATTAAGTTGCTGTGTTTCCTCGTTGAGATGCGGAAGGTGTCCTGACTGACCGGGCGGGGAGGCGGTGGAGCCATGGCCATCTCTGCAGGAGGAGCACGGATGTCTTCATGGGGCTGGTTATAGTGCTCATGTGGGACATGCTGCAAGGGGGGCGGTGGCATCATGATGTGCTGCTTTGGTGGAATGTGGCTCATGTGATGTTTCTCAGGGGGCATTATGAAACGCTCAGGAATTTCAGCCGGTGGTGGGGCAATAGGAGGATGCACGGGTTCGATGGGAGGACGAGTAACAGGCTTCCCAGCTCTCATGTGACGGTGGTTGATGTGGGCTTGTAAGTCCCTCTGTGACAGGTAAGTTCTCTTGCATCCTTGAACAATGCTACACATGAAGAGAGACCCTCGTACACACTGCTCAATTCGTTGCACAGGTTCGTTACAGCTAAATAAAGAGAGAATATTGATTTACTGTCATCACAGAGAGCTCAACATGCATTCTTCCTTGTTAACATTAGCCAAATTAGAGCTGACAATTTTGCCCCACTGTAGCAATGAAAGAAACCGTTCAATGATTTTTAGGTTTACCTAGTTTTTAAAACTTGAAAAATAACTATGAAAGAACATAAAACTTTCATGAGGTATCATTTTTTAAGTAGCATCTGTCACACAAATTTCTTCTGTGCATTAAGACGTAACACGGGTCAACTTCACTAAGTAAATCAAACTGCTATTAATTCATTCTCAAATTAGAGCAGTAACATGTTAGCTACCCAAAAACAATGTAAACACTAATCTCTTATGATCCCAAAATATGGAATAGGAATTAGAAAGTGCAGAGTACTCTACTGCCTCTGCTTAATGTACAAATATAAAAGCCATGTTAGAGTATCTGAAATAACATATTTAAGTTACTTTCTTACATTTCCTTTAATAACAAATCATGAGATAACTTACCCTGGACACATCTTATCTCCCTTTTTCTCATGTAGTATAGCACAGTCATAGCAGAAAACATGCTTGCAAGGTATCTAGAAATAAAAAACTGCTGTTAAGACATCATGTATAAATATATATGTCATTCTGCAGAATACTGCTCCTCCTCCCTCCAGTGCACAGTTTATAATAATTAAAGTACCTAAGTTACCTCTGAGGTG
The DNA here is from genome assembly GCF_049639895.1 of Pseudopodoces humilis. NCBI lineage: Eukaryota > Metazoa > Chordata > Aves > Passeriformes > Paridae > Pseudopodoces > Pseudopodoces humilis. The sequence continues at coordinate 59,152,413 of NC_142204.1, forward strand.
AACAAGCATAGCAGTGGTTAACAATTTACAGCATCTTTGCACAGAAACCTTCTAGAACAGTTTAGGCTGAGTTTGGGGTTTTTTGGGGTAGTGTTGTTTGGGGTTAAGTGTTGGTAAAAAAAATGGCAGAAGTTTGAGTCTTGTACTATTACCAACACTGAACTTTCACAGAAGCTGCATATGCAATCTGATTATACTTGTCTTGCTGGCAAGGAAGGAAAGTTTTAAAAGCATTAACTGTCATTAAGACAGATGCTGAAGCCTGTTACATCACACTTAGAAATCTAAATTAATCTCAGGGATTTTTAAAGGTACGTGAAAGTGAACAGGGTTTTCTAACTTCACTGCAAGTCTTCAATTGAAATAAAAAGCCTAGTTTCAAACCTAAGAGGTGTAAGGTGAAAATGCCAGAACTTGAAGGTTTTTTCCTTCGTGATGGTATCCTGTTTTTTGTTTAATATTTTCAGGCTTACTTTATTGAATTGAGAAGCAGAGCAAAATCAGTCAGATAGACAGAACAAAAACACTTGAGCAGTGAAGGCCTCCAGTTCCATCCTGGTACTATTCTGCTGTTTATTCAGATGCCTCTTGAAATCGGTAACCTCTAGAAGCCTCACACAGACACAGTAAAACCTTATTTTATCTAAAGGGAAACCATCTTCCATTGGCAATTTCACTCACCATGCGTCCATACATTTTGATGGGCAATCCACACTTATCACAGAAATGGACTGGTGTATCATCCTTTTCCCCCAGCAAGTTTATCTGGTAGGACAGAGAAGGGGGTGAAAAAACAAACCCCAACATCACTAAAGCTTCTCATTTCAATTATCATCAACATACCCATTATTTCTGAATTAGTTGAAAAGGAAGCAAGAACACCACAAACAGGAGAAAGCAGCAGATATAGTTTTAGTCAGACAAAAATAACTGAAAAACCTTTAATTAACAAAGTATCTACCACGACTACCTACAGCTTAGTATGAAACACAGGCAAAGACTCATGACTTTACCTTATAATCCCAAAAAATGGGTCCAGGAAATCGCCTTTGATTGCCAAACATTTCACCTCCTTTACATTCGTATCGCTCCTCTTTGTTATAATCAAATTCTTCTGTGGAAAGGAGAAAGAGAAGAAAGACACAAGCCAACCACAACACTTTTGTAATTGACACCAGCTGCTATTAAGAGCATGGACCATTTGTACTGAAATAATCAAATAATGCCACAGCACTTCCAATCTGCTGAGCCCATTCTACAGAAAGGTAGAGCCAAAAGAGTAAGACAGCCTGTTTTGGAAATGGGCACTGCTGAAGCCCTACAGTGCAGCAGTACTTGGAGATCTGAAACTTGTTTTGCATTTGGACAGAACCCTGGACTCTTAAGGCTCTTAGTAAAGTCCTGAACAATGCTGTAGAATAATACACTTCCCTACTACAGGGAATTTATATGAATTTACCTTCATCACCAGCTTGTGTCTTTGAAGGCATCCTGTTCATATTTCTTGAAGTTCGAGGTGCAGGTTTGGTTTTATTGGTCTGTTTTGAAATAAGCTTTATAGGGATTCTTCTACGGACATCAAGACCACCCAATGATCCTGAACTATTTGTTCCTTGCAAATCATTGTCTATGAAAGAAAATTTTAAAAAAACTTATCTAACTTTTCATTTATTTAATCATCTCTAAAGAGGCTAAATATTAACAGGAAAATTTTAAGAAAAATAATTTTTAAAGTTTGCTTAAGACTCATGTAACAAATCAAAATTTAATCACTAGAAAATAGGTATCTTCATATACAATTTATTCCAGAAGTCACACCACAAAACTGTACTGAGAACAGCAATGGTTTTAGGAAATCTAGTTTAAATATAAAGCTCTTCAAATAACCTAGATAGTCATACATTTTTCCACAACAGAAACATTAACCTTATAGCTCTTCTCACAGTGTGAAGAGCACTGTAGAGTCAATTCTTTGTACAACTTTGGCTACACAGAATTTCTTATGTGAAAAGATAATTTTAAAAATTTATGTATATTGTTTATTAAAGTGGGAAGAAAACTAGTTTATATATTAACTCAATATCTTGACATATCACTTCCAAGTTTATAATAAAGTATCACAAAAATATTGATACTTAGGAATACATAGTTGTATCCTTCCCAAACTGAAAATTATTGTTCCTGACTACATACAAAATTCTTCTTAACCAGATTTAAATCTAAGTATCAGAGTAATCAAAGCAAGAAATAGCCTGATGCATGCATCAGCAGGTACAGGCTCCAAGAGATAACACAGACCACGTCATGCAACAAGCAACACTAATGAGGTGCAACTCCCTCAGCCTCCAGTGAGTTTATCCGAAACCACCATACAGCATCTCATTCATACAAAAATGAAGTTATGTCCTACACAAATCTTCCGACCTCTTTTCCACATGTTGGCAAATTCTGTTTTCTACAAGAATAACAAAACCACAGCACCATAAACCACAGTCTCTGCAGCAACTCAGTCCATTTGTGAACAGGGATAACTAAACCAAATTTTAAAAATCAAAAACTTGGCACTCAAGTGCCAATAGGTTCTGTCACTTTTCCTCCTTATACCCTTTCAATCCAAGAACATTTACATTAATTACCTGCTCAACTAACCCAAACTAGCAAGTGTATTAGTCACTCATGCTTCACAGAAGCTTAATAAATTCCTGTCTGCATAAAAATAACTTGCAGGATTATGTCCAGAAAAAACTACGACAGACCTACCAAACTTTAAAGACTACTTAAAGAAGCTCTAATTAGAGGTGATGCAACCTACTGAAATGTCACCTTCATCAGCTTAAGTTTTGTTTTTGCATTTTAAGCTTTATTAAAATTCACAAACACAGTTCAAATACTTCAAACACATACAGTCATAATGCAATCTTTTTTAAGGGACAGGGAAAACACCTCCAAAACCTCCCTAGCAAAAAGCCCACGTCCATTCATTTATTCACTGCACTACGCCAGCGCGTTAACTAGCAAAGGAACACAGCTACGCCAGCGAGCTCACCGGCGAACATTTAAAGCAAGAAACCAAATTTAAGCACACGAGGAAGTTTCCTCTCGGGCCACAACCATGGAATCAGCAAACACATTATGGGCACTGATGCCGGGAAACGCCGCGGGCAAACGAGCGTCTCTCCCCCACCTCCGGGACGCCACAGGCTGCATCCGGTGCTGCCGGGCCCGGGCACCCCGGCCGGCGCAGTCAACGGCCGCCGCTCCGCTCCGCTCTGCCTGGGAGAAGGGACGGGGCGTCCCGCCGGCAGCGGCCCCTCAGCCCGGCCGAGCGCCCTGGGGGCGGGGGCAGCGCCGGGCGGCGCCGAGCCGAAGGTAGAACCGGGGCCGCCGCGCCTGCCCGGGCAGGGGGCAGGCCCCGCGGCGCACCCGAGCCCCGTCGGCGCTCCGGGGGCCCGGGCCGGGCCCGCCGCCGCTGCCCCTGCACCGCCCCGCGCCCGCTGGCCCCACTTGGCCGCTCCCCGTCCGGCGGCGAGCGCGGGCCCGGCGAGCCGGGCACAGACGGGTCCCCGGCCTCCCCCTGCTCACCATTGTGGTCCATGATGCGGCGCGGGGCGCTGTGGGAGCGGAAGGGCGCGGCCGGAAGCGGGGGGAGTGGGCGGGGCGCAGGGTCCGGAGCCGCGCTCGCTGAGCCTAGGCCGAGCGCTCCGGCCCGGGGCCGCTTCGCACGGCGGCGGGAGGTGAATGCGGCGGCCCCGCGGTGTCCGGCGGGGCCGCTGTGCCGGGGTCCAGAGCCACGACTAGTTGGGATTTGGAGGCGTCTCCCCTTGGCTTTGGGGGGAAAGGTGGAGTGAAAACATGAGCAGGGTCTCTCGGTTTAGGAGCCGTGGAGGCCCCGTCCGGCCGCCGCCTGTGGGGTGCAGCCTTCGAACACGCTGGGAAGATGTGACGCCGCATCGCGCTCCCGGCTGTGGTCAGCCTTGAGTTTTAGCATGGAAATGGCAGATTGCTGACACGCTGTTGAAGCGATGGAACAGTGAATCTCCAGAGCACTCAGAAGCTTCACAGCAATAGAAGAATAGAATAGAATTCACTAGCTCGGTAGAGAATTTAATGTTACTTTAAATTTTGTAATTCCTGTGTAATTCAGTGCAATGCTAAGTGTTTCTATGGCATTGAAGAAAGGAAAGAAAAATACAACGAAGTCATAGGTTATAAGCAGAAAATGGCCTCGAGCAGTCCTTCCACAACCCTAAAGCACGGGTAACTCTACTCCATGCACTTCAGATTGGTGATTGTCTCACTAAAAGCCTCACGGATTGGAATCTTGTGCCCCTACAGACAATGTCTCTCATTATCTTTATAGCCTTAACATTTAAAAGCTGCCATTAAAGTCTAACATTTCTTGTCTTACCCACACAAGGCAGAGGGAACAGGTTTTCCCTTTTGTCTTTGTTGATCCTCAAAACAGACTCAAAGGAATGGTGAAATTGATCCCTTCAAAATGTGCTTTATGTCCCCATAATAGGAATTCACTCAGAGAAGACTTAAAAACCCCCAAACTCAATAAGAAACCCCAAATGCAAAGATGCAAGGAGTACGTTTTCAGTATGCACAACTTTATTTTCTAGTTAATGGGTACAATTACTTTTCAAATGCATATTTTTAAAAGTAAAAAAACTTAAAATACATCTCCAAATTTAATATCTGACATGCAAAGACAGAACGGTAATACTCAAAATGCATACAAAAATACCACTTCATCCTACTGGAGAAAGATAAGCACATCTAGTTACACTACTTAAAGATATTTTAATTAGTACAAAACTGTAGAGAATTTTTGCTTAGTTGCAAAATACGTTATTTTGGTATCCTTATTTTTGATGGATACATGGAAAATTAAGCACATAACCACTAAGGCATTTGAATGCATTCTGCATATTACCTCTTTTTCTATGCCACTGTAGGCTTTGAGAGAAATGCTGTTTTTCAGAAAAAGTTTAATATTTTGTGCCTGTTAAATTAACAACCATGCCTAGAACAAATACACAGGCCAAAAATAAGTGCATTTTATCATATTTTATCAAAATTAATCCCAGATCAGATGTCATATTTGGAAAGGAATTGGAAGACTGGAAGAGTATTTAATTGCTTTTTAAATACCTGTACAGACAAGAACTAGAGAAAGTTAAAAAATAATGTAATGACATCTCTGTCAAGTAAGAATCTGTACTCACACTTCACAGTGCAGATGTTTTCTTGAGAAAAAAAAATTCACTGCTACCATTTTTCACCATCTTCTCTGTAGACAGATGTCTCCTGTGTAACAATTAGCTGAAAGCTTACTTAGCAGGTAGAATATTTTACTTTTTTCTTAAAATGTACGTATGTTTTAGAAAAGCAATACAGCTTCTAAAAAACATGTCACTGGCCTTGTGCACTGGCAACTGTTCCTGTAGTCAGGTTAATAGGAGGTTAACAGGCCATGGCCTGATGGGGTCTTCAGGCCAGTAAGGTGGGCTGAAGTGCAAGCCTCTGGTGAGAGGCTGGCAAGGGGACAGGAGGAGGACAGGTAGAGTTAAAAGTGTGTTACCTCGACAGGTAGAGTTAAAAGTGTGAGTTGTCAAATTACAGGCTGGGATGAAGCATTAGTGTCAATAGAAATTAATGGTTCCATCTGAAGAGGTGCAGAAGTCTGATTTGCCTCTTGAACACTTGCCTCATTCTCAGAAGGTGGAGATGCCCATCCTATGGACAAATGGCCCATGTCCATTGTGAATACAGCACTTTGCTGGCTTGGACTGGAGCACCAACATCACCTAAGTTCAAGTGTCTGTACTGAGAAACTTCACTGTTGTGAGGGCTGAAGTCTGTGCCTTAACTAGAAAATACAGATGCCAGTTTGGTGCTGTTACCTACTGTGCAAGATACTGTCCAACTGGATGAAATTTATAGATTTTTTTTTTTCACTGACATTGGTAGAGTTCACTCAGGTCCTGAAGCCAGAATAATTTATTTAGTGCTTTAACATTTTTTTTTCCACTGTTACCTGCAGCAGAAATCTCTGTGCATTGTGATGTGGGAAAATTTCTATGATGTAATCAAATATGGAGAATCAAATACACTGAAGCTAATTTTCCACATGGTTAAACTTAAAGGCATTTTATACCTGGACATTTCTTACGCTTTAGTTTTTATCCGTTTCCTCACAATGCAGGGTTTTTTCCCATTTTAAAAAATAATGTAATGCTAAAAAATTTAAGGTAGCAGTCTGTTTTCCATCAAAATACATTCCTTCTTCATGAAAATTAAGAACATTAGTTAAGGATTAAAGTTTGCTGCTCAAATCTTTATCTTTTGTAAATTATTGCACTTATGCATTATGAACTTTCATAAGTAAAAGAACAGCAGCAGTTTGATGTAGAGTATTAAAAGAAAAAATCTCTATAAAAATATAACTATTCATTAAACAAAAAATACAGCTATATTCCATTAAAAAACCCCAAACCTCAATACTAGGTCACATTTTGACTTTCTTGCTTGCACTCAGTATCAGCCTGTTTTACAGATTCCATTAAGTACCCAGGGACTAAGGTTTTCCTTAATTTATGTAATGATCGGTCTCTTTATGAAGATTATGTAATCTAGCCAAAATAATCTGTCTGTCCTTCATTTAAGGGACAATCATTAATAGTAGTGCAAGGCTTGCTACAGTGGGATTAATACAGAATTAAGGAACCCATATCCAAAGGTCTTTAGAAACTTCCTATTTGAAACTTCCTATAGTTCAGTGCTGTTTCCTGTTCATGTGACAGTTTCACCTGTCACCTCTTTCAGTGATCCAACTACCTGCAGCAATTTAAGGAATTGCTTGAAAATAATGATCATGATACATTTTTCAAGGCTTGACAGCACATATTCTCACACTCATGTTGTAAAATTCAAAGCCTTGGCCAGCTAAAACTCCTGCCCTTTCACTAGGCTTTGTAAAAATAATGAACAAAAGGCTTGCCATCCAAAGATTTTGGTCTCTTCCACTCTCCTGGGGAGACAACATAGCAGCTTTTCATCCTGTACACACTGATAAAAGTGTAGTGCAACTTCTGCCTGACTAGTCCCAAAACTGAGTACATCTTTCACAATAGTATTCTGATTTTCTTTTTTATTAATATATATCATAGCAGAAAGTGCTTGCAGAATCAAGGTCCAGAATATTTCTGGGATAATGTTAGCTAAAATTTGGAGAGTTGTAGAGATCTGTATCATTCAGACAAACAATCAGGGTTTTCTTCAAGTGCAAAGATTGGTTTCATAGCAGAAAATGCTGGTATAGATAGTACTGGTGCATGAATTTTGCTGTGCGCTCACAGGCAGGACAGTGCCAGCAGTCCTTCAGGAAGCAAGACGGCGCATAGCCTAGAGAAATGGGTTTTGAAAGGTGGAGAGAAACAGGGCATGGTTAGTTCTCAGTATACACCATTTGGGAAAAATATCATGTTTGTGTAAACTAAAAACTCAGTGAAAGTACAAAGAAAGCAACTTCTGTAAACTGTGCCGATTGTGCAAGAAGCTGTCTGCTGTGTTAAAAGGAGGAATGAAAGGGGAAGGTTGATCATCATTTTGGACTCTGGTGCCTCAAACCTTACAAAGTCTTTTAGGCACCCAGCTTGTGTTAAGATCTATTTATAAGCCTGTGTAAGGCAAAAATAGTCCTAAAGCAGGAGAGATGAAGAGATACTTAAGCTGATATAATCCACTACCATCTTAAGAAAAATGTGACTTCCTCCACTTAGCAGTGACATTCAGTATCCAGAGAGGGTATTTATTTATGGAGAAAGTACCTGTCGAGGGCCATACTCTCATAGTATGACTCAAGGCTACAGGCAGAGGGATAGACACATTTATATCTGAATTGCATACCTCTTCCTGAACATCAAGTTCATCATCAGGCTGGCTGGCTTCTGAGAACTCTATGGGTTCTTTAGACTCCTGCATGAGTGAAATCTTGGTAGAAAGAAATTAAGAAACATGATGAGTTACAGGTTGTCCATATCATTGAAATTGAGTTTTTTTACTCTGAAGTACCTTAAAATAACTTCCACAACTTAGAAGAGTCTGTTGTTTACTGTTCCTTGACAAAGATGATGATTTAGTTCAGCTGAGAGGAACTTACAAACTGCAGAGCCTTTGGGCCTGTCTCTGCTCACATGACTAGTTACAACTTTGTAAAAATAACAAAATCTGTCTTTAAACTCTATAGCATATACAGCTATAAGCTGTATAGCATTATAAAAATGTTAATCTTTACTATAAAAATTAGTATGAAAAAGTTATAATAAGGATCCTATCCTAGTTAATTATCAGTAATATTAAATTTAATTCTACTTATTAATTATACTGTAATAATGATTGCTAGGAAAGGAATTGTGGTGAAAAGAAAGGAGGACATTATATGACCATTTTCCTAATAAAGGCCCTTTAAATGCTTTAAATGCTGCAGAGTGCAGCAAATCTTTAAATACTACAGTCTTCTGGTTATCTGAAAAAAACACAGAATACAATGAGGAAATGCACAGAGAAGGGCAGCAGGAATGAACACTAGTGTGGAACATCTTCCATACACATCCATGCCAAGTAGAGGGAGATTATAGCTTTGATCAGAAGTCTATGGAGTGTTGGGAAAGGGAGCAGGGAATGACTATTCATTGCAGCTAACAATTCCGAAGTCCAGCAGGCTTAAAGCAAGCAGGAAATATTTGTCATATAATCTAAAATTAGAGAACCCTTCTCCACAAGATAGTGTCACAGGTTCCAAAAGAAGTATTACAGACACATTGAAGAAAACTGCATCTATAACAATTAAATATAATGTTCCAAGTGCAAAGTCCAGCTGATGAGGTTCTAAAGATGCCAGTAGTCAGAAATTAAAAAATGTGTCTTAGGATGGAGTGTTTTCCATATGTGCTGTTCCTCATATTCTTTTCACTAGCAAGCTCCTGGAGTTGACAGACCCTTCCTTTCATCTAGAAAAATACTCATCTACTACAGAAGCTTCCCAGTTTACTACACTCCCACTTTTTTTGTCCTGCAGTTCTAGGTCTACTTTTCAAATGTGCCATGGAAACTTCAAGAATGAGTGCTAGATGATGGAGGAAGGGAAAGGTACAGCTGGATATGCTTACCTTCTCAAATATAGGGTCCTGGTTGTCACTGTATGTCATTTGATTTCTTATGTAGAGCACAGCATCATGGACAGTCAAGAAAAATATGTCTTTTCTGACAGTGTCATCAAAAAAGGCACCCCGTTCCAGCTGAGATATAAGATTGTCTGAATAAAAGAAAGTCATAGTAGTTTTATACAATATGAAGTAATCTAAGAAATAAATGTTAAAATACATGGTTGCGACTGTCAAAAATCAAATGTTCAGCCAAATTAATCCATCAATTATAGTTTAGTCTTGATTTTTACTTTCCATATTTCCTTTACACCCCCTGACTTTTTTGCGTCCCAATGGAGCCAACAATGCTTATCAGTGTTACAGTTCACATATTTATTAGTGCAGATGCTACCACAGACACATCTAGAGATCCCTTCTCACCTTCATTTTATTCTTTGCATAAGAGAAAGTAGAAATATCTGGATGTTTACCTTGATATGAAGCAAAGTATACTCTCACATCAATTCTCTCAAACTCTTTAATTATCTAAACAAAAAAAAGTTTGCAACAAGGACATCAATAAATAAAGTCTGTAAGGAGAAAATACATGTATGTCTGTACATCTGTGTAATGTATAGGCACACACACTTCATTTTTTTCTGACTGTCTTCATTCCACATAGTACAATTTCTTTATTCATCATAATTAAGGTACTGCTATACTTAAAGATCCAGTAGTTAAGTACCTGGCTGCTGAAGTGGCTTATCTTCAACTAGGTAAGTGGAACTATCCATTTTACATGCACAAGCATTGCTGCTAATTAAGGTTGTCATTCTGTTCTCAAAATTCAAATAATCATCTCTCCAAGTGAGATCACATGGGCCTGCACAAGCTTTATTTCCCCCATGTATGTGTGATATGATACACTCATTCACTGGCACATGCAGGTTTTCTTACACAGATTTTTCCCTCATGCAGTGCACCAGATGGGCCTGTTGTTGGATGAAAAAGCTACACACAGAGAGAGTCATGTCAACAAACCCCATATTCCCACATAACTAGGCAGGAGGCTGATGCAAGGCACACACTACTCCTGTATTTCATTTAGTTAAAAGGCAGGAGACTAGAATGCCCCTGGCTCCCTGGTGGCAGCCAAGTCTCTTAGATTAGTGTTTTCAGAGGTGATTATTAATTCTATTTCTGTTAACTGATAAACTTGAGTCATGGTAAAGATCTGGTTTTATTGATAGGCTAAGTAGTCCCAACTGCAAAATTAAGTTAGTGAAAGCATCAATCTGAACATACAAAATATCAGAAAATACTGAAGATTGAACAATCTGGTCCTACACACTTGTAACTGGGCACCAAAAAATAATGGAAATACTTGGCCTTAATCTTTACATCTCATTTCCTTCTTTCTAGGAAGGAATATTATCTCCTTATTATGTACTGTGAGTTTGAAGATTAATTAGGAGTGTTGATGAAGAACTTGATACCAGCCACAGAAAATACTTTAAAAAAATGAATCATTCTTCCTTCATAATTAAAATTAATGAATAAATGAAGGAATGAATAAATAAATCTTGTGGCTAAAGACTGAATTGGGATGGTAAGATGAAATTTTTACTACCTCTGTGTTGAGTGAGCATCATCCTGTGCCCAGATTAAAGCAGGAGGCATGTGGAAAGAAAATATATAACTAAAATATTTCATAACATATGCATATAAGTGGACAACATTTTGCAGTTAAATTTTTTGAGTACTTGAATATGCAACCTTCATATTGTTCTTTGAATGCATTTTTCCCACTTGAAATACATGCCAATATTCTACATTTTGCTAGTATTTTTCATATTTACATTTTGATGGTATTTTTCAACACCATACCTTTTAAAACTCAGATATTAACTTCAGATAACAGCTCTTGATTTACATACTACTGACTAGTTTCATTTTCACAGAACATCAGAAAAAAATGCCCTTACCGTTTTTATTGATCTCACAGCTACAATATCCAAGAAGGTTACTGCTCCAAAATCAAGAATGAGACTGTGGATGGGCACCTTGGGGATGTTTACTTTGACTGGGAGTTCTGAATTCCAGTCCACCTGGATCTCCACTTCTTTGGTGGGAACTTGAAGATCCTGGTTGTCTTCAGGTTCCTCATCAGTCTCAAAAGCTTCATTATTAATACCAGGCTCACTGATGATGCCATTCTAATGTGCAGATGATATATATGGAATATAGAATTCAATCATGGAGAAAGTTTGGGAGTTATAGAAAATACCACCCTGTAGTACCTTCTGTTGAAGGAATTGACAAGACAGACACTTGTGACCAGTATCTCCTGCTGCCAATCTGGTACTGTGGTTAGCATAACTAATGCCATTTTATAAGGCAATCCATTCTCTATGGCTGAGCAGATTGTGTATTTCTTCCCTTTTCCTTAATTTTCAGGCCCTGAAGGTCCTGTGAACCAATTAGACAAATCAAACCAATTTCTTCTTCCTCTCCCTATTAGCCTCAAGGTTCCAGGGCACCAGGCTGATCTCACCTTTCCTTGCTGGCCTTGAAAGTCCCAGGCACGTGGGCAACCAGGTGTAGCTGGTGACCCCATCAGAGAAAAGGGAACTGTAACAGTGCACAGAGCACTCTGTATGGCAAGTCCTGTGTGGGAAATTTGGACCAAAATTGCTGCTGACAGTGAGAAACCCGCAAGGGCCAGGGATGCCTTCACTGTCTTTTGTTTTCTCTGAGTACTGGTGCCTCATCTTCTTTCGTGTAATTTTTAAGTCTAGATTATGATTGTTATATTGATACACTAAACGATGCTTAATTAACATCTGGCCTGACTTGATCTGAGAGGGTCCAGGTAGTTAGAAACTCTAAGTTAGGGTCTAGGTGATTAAAACTCTAAGTTGTATTATAAATTCTGTATGCTACTTATAAACTGTACTACCATGTACCAAGTCACACTTTTAATCTCTATTTTAAAGATGAGTACAGAGTAATTCATAATTAAGCCTTAACTAAAAAGCTTCAACAGTAATCCTTTGAGAAAAAATAGAAATAAATAGTTTTAAAAAGGCCTACCTTTGTAGCTTTTAATTTTCCCTTCTTGATTAGCTTTTGTATTTTCCTCAGTGCTTTGAGTCTCTTATTATATACCTTGACTGCATCAAATCCCACCTAGAGAATGGACCAAAATTATCTTAATTCAAGTATAATTCTAAAGAAATCTCACGGATAGTTAAGAAGCTTCCAAACGCATAATTTATCACTTACTGTGGATTTGAGGCTGCTTTTCAGTCCATCAATGTTAGCATAAAAAATTGGACTTGAAAACTTGAGAATCTTCACACCTTCTGGTTCTATAACCTGTTGCCAAATAATATAAGGTTCAACAGCAACAGCCATATTTTGACTAATAAGAAGCAGTTTAAATGTTTCAACAGTTCAACTACATATCTAATTTTAAAAAAATTGCATGGATTTGTTGATGATTGAGGGGATTCCATTTTTAGAAGCTTACAGCCCCAGCATGCAAGATGATCCAACCATCTGGATGAAGATGATGCTGAAATTTGTTATTTTTGAGGACCCCACTTCCAAATTCAAGTTGTGTACAATATGCAAGGCACGACCTTTTCTTACACTGACACGTAGACTGAAGGAAAACAACTCAGCAATGACTTACATTTTTGTAGTCCTTGACTTTCTTGTAGATGTCTGTGCCAGGAATGTTTCCAAAGCCTCCCCATGAAGGACTAACAGAAATAAAAATACAGTGAAGGTAAATGTCATTCTTGGGCACTCACAGAATTGCAGGGATTGCTCCATACAAAGTGTCTTTGACTCCTGTAGTTTGTCTTCTAATGCCAAACTAACAGACTTGCAAAAGTGTTGCAGCTACTTTGCATCACTGTAGTGAAAGGGCCTTTATAAAAACAAGGTACTTTGGTCTCAGCCTACTTAATGCACCATTTTGATTTAAGAGCTGAGTGAACAATTGGTTTCCCAAACCAGAAAAACATTTTAAAAGGCAATTGGTTTGCTTGAAATTTAAAAAATCAATTTTTTTACACTGAAAAAAAAGATGTCTTTTTTCCATTTCAAATCAACTGAAATACATTTACATGCTTTTCAGATTATGTAAATCTTTTTTTTCCAACCTTTTTAATTTTTATTTCAGTCAACAACAAAATCAAAATGTTTTGCAGTCGTCAGATATATATTTAACAGTTGAAGCAAATTGTTTTCAAATTTGTAGGGCCTCATGTCCCCCTTATATTTTGCTAACATTATCTGAGTTTAATTTGGGAATGTTTTTTTGAGGCTATTCAGATTTAATTTTTTATAATCTATTATCATGTAACAACTTTTACAAGGCTTTATTTTTAGACATTTGCTGACAGTGCAACTATCCTTTGGTAATGCTAGTTACCATACTCTCTGGACTGCAAGCTGAAGAAAAGAAGTTATATTGTATTTTCAGATATAAGATCAATGGAAAATAACAAGAAGACCAAATAAGGTTCTTCAAATCCACCTTTTCTCACCATTCCACTCCATATGTTCTTTAAGCAGCAACAAATCAGCCAGAAGCACAAATTTTTTTTCTTATTCTCATGCTTTCTCTTGCTCTTCTTTTACAGCCATACAATCAGTCTTTGTACAAGCAGTAAGTGAAAAGGCTATTAGCATGTGCAACATACTGTAGTAATATTACCTGCTGAAGGTTACTATCATGATCAACTAATTACAAAAGCCATACATCTGTTTATATTTGATCTAGAATGTTCCTGTCCCTTTTCAGAACTCAGCTGTGTGGATGCATATAAAACATATGGCTAAGTACCACCAGAGTGCCCAACATGATATGAAATACTGATAAAATAATGCATCTTCTCTTTTATCACTGTAAGTAAATGATAGCACACAAAGAGTGTCTTTTTCTAAGAGATTTTTTTAATTTCAAAGTTTTTGTAAACCCAAGCAGATATAAAAATCATCTTGTGTTTCAGCATACTTTTTCATTATATAAGACTTATTTCTGATACTGTATTACTTACAACTGAACTCTCAGCACAACTGTCAGCAATCCAAACAAAAGTCCAGCAAGTAATCCCAAATCAAGTCCCAGAATGATGGATGCTATACATGTAAAAACCCAGATCATCTGGAGAAGAAATAACAAACATAAAGTGTTTTAATTTTAACATATGACTCCTAATCATGCTAAATAAACACTAGACCAGATAATATGAGAAGCACATTTTAACTCTGGAACTGATTTTAGCACATTAGCAATCAGCTGACTTACACACAAAAGTCTTCCTCCAAGATGCTTTCATCCATCATTATCTTATTAGGCATAGTTAACTGTTTAGGAAATAAGGAGGCTTTCAACATAACGGTATTTTTTAAGGATCTGATTCCTTTGGTGAAATTAAACATTGCATTTACTTATTTCCGATGAGGGCAATCTTTGTTAATATTTCTTAAAAATTGAAAAGAGTTTTATTTTACTAAGATGTAAAATACTGTAAGATGCCCCCCATGCAGACATATAGGGAAGGAAGGGGATTCCTCAGTGACATCTAAGAATCAGAAAGAACTGTTGCAAAGAGATGTATTTAATATTAACAGGTTGATGGAACTTCTCTAAGATCTCCACTGAATATTCATGCAGAACAGTTGAAGTGCACTCCTCAGCTCTTTCTTACATCACTGCCCATGGAGTACATGCAATTTTTAAAAAAGCTGAGTGCTTGCACTTCTCACTGAAGTCAGTGGGATCTTTTGTCTGTAAATCAGTAAATGATTGACTAAAATATTTGAGATCTGTCTAAAACAGGTACTCCCCAATGACGCTGTAAAATCTAGTCACAGTAAGGACTGCATGGAAAAAATGTCATCCATGCAATATTTTCCTGCCCCAAGAGCCACAGTGAAGGTCTGTTCCAAAGAATATACAATGGGAGATGTGAGCAAGTACCCTGAGATATGATTATGGTGGTTCATAAGAAAAGCCTGTTCACACATCCCTTAGCATGCCAAATGAATCCAAATTCTAGCTTGGATTAGTCTTGCTACAACAAGAAAACATATTTTCTCAGGACTAGCTTAGATTATTCAGGCAAATGGGATGTCCATGTGGTAACAACATAAATATATGTACATGAATTAAGGAAAGGTCATCTTTTCTGACTCATTTAAATAGTGCAAAAGATAAGATCAGAATGGTAAAGGTGGAAACATGCCATCTTTATTCTGCTTTTCAAGCCATATCAACACAAGATTGCTGTAAATGATGGAAAGGGATATGAAGGAGTTATCACTGCACACAAATACCCTGATTGGCACTCTTACTGCAGGGTTTAGGGGACAAAGAAGATTAGCAGAATACTGACCTAAAAATGGGGAATTTTTCACTAATCTCATGGCATTGGCATTTTGAGGATGCATATAAAAGTTTTCTGATGTTAACTCCCCAAAATCCTGTTTATGTGGTAGTTAAGAGAAATTTGGATGGCATTAAAAGGTAAAAAAACCCAAAACTGGACAAAAACATTCAGGAGAAAAAAAAAAATTAGGTTACTTACAGCATCCACTTTATTCTGTCTCCATAGACGGGGAACATCAAACACTTGCATGAACATCCCTTTCAAGTTAGCTATGACTACAGCTGCCAACACAGACTGTGGAGAAAAATAATGAAAAAGTGGTATTCAGAAGCAAAGATGTATATGAAGATAGTGCTCAGTATGACACACTATAAACCACAGCCCTGTCTGGAATCAGTCACCACAGTTTAAAGAGGGATATTAATCTTGCCCATCATAGTTGAGCATTTGGATCTGATGTAGCTGTGCTGCAGAGGAAGAGTACAGTACCTTTTGTAAGGGCTCCAGCAATTTCCCCAGGGCAACAATAGAAATCAAAACGATCCCAGCTGAGATTATACCAGCAACCTGCAAAGAAAAGTGTTTATAGGAAATGAACTTGCTACGAGTCTATCATCTCTTTCTAGGATTACAAAGAAAAAGGTACACAACAGTTGCACATTACATTTCTTTCGGAACAGGGAGACCTGCCAAAGTGTCATTGTGTTTAGGCATATACGGGCAACCATTATGTGCTTCAGCTAACACAGAGGGAATTCACTTAAGCAGGAAATCTAAACAAACACAAGGTACTGGCTCTTGAGGGGTTATGTTACAGAGACAGATGAATGGAGCAGACTGTGTGTAAGCTGGGAAAGGAGCTGCTGCATAACCTGTAGTTTTTCACTGTTAAGGGCCACACAACTGTAGTTTAGTAAAACAAAGTCATTTACTCAACATGACAAAGACGTCCCATGGCTGATGATGAATAGCAAATGGCAGAGCTTCTCAGGCCAGCACATGGGAGCTTAAAGATATGGCCAGCTGGGAGAGATTTCCTCCCACATCCTACTGTGACAAACTCAGTCCTCTAATTGGAAATTAAATTCTGGGGAACTAGAGTTAGAAGATTTCTGACCCATAAGGTACATGCTATGTAAAACTTGATTGCCCTCTTCTGGCAGAGCTACAAAAATGATTCACTACTAGAGCTGAGCTGCTAAGACACCCATGGCTTTCCATGAGCCAGCAATGCGATTGTCTTAGGACTGTTTTCATCTCATGGTGAAATCTGCACTACACAAAATAAAATATATTTGTGCACAGTACTAGTAAGAAGAGGTCATTACCTGAGTCTTTCCACCAGTACTTTCTTGGACTGCAGTCCGTGAAAGAGCGGTAGTTGCAACAAAACAAGAAAAGGCACCTGAAAAAATGTTGCTGAACCCAAAGGCAATAAATTCCTGAAAGAGAATTGGATAATGCCGTAAATAAATATGCCTGAAGACAGTTTTTCAATGGAGAAAGACAATAGCTTCTGCAGTAGTTGATAAAGTAGGTAGCAAAATAATATTAAGAAGAGTATTAGTTAGTAATAGCTGTTAAATGTTTACACAAATTCCTCTTGTGCCAGTGCAGCTACCTCTGTTTGGAAACCAACACAAAGATGCTGGTATACTCCCCCTGAAGTGGACATACTCATCTGAGTACAAAGGTGTTTAAAGCTTACTTCCATCTATGTTACCAAACATAACATTTATAACAATTACACTGGAATAATTGCATCAAGAAATGAGTACTAGAATAAATTTAACTCCCAGGTATCATCAGCTAAACAAATTATTTTGATCAGTACAATAGTCTGAGTTTAGACAAGTCTTTAACTAATGCAAAGCATTGTATTATTAGCAGAACAATTAAGGAACTTTGCAATAAAACACAGTTTCACTGAAAACTTTTGGTTTGCTGAGTCAGAAGTTTTTCACTCTTAGCATCCCAATGAGCTCATGCTGAGTCTCAGGCAGCATTCTCATAGATTTGCCCTCGGGTCACAGATGCCGGCACCTACTGATGCTGTTTTTTCTGCTCAAGTGACAAGGACCCTGGGAGCTTTATATCCTGGGATATGGGCCATCCCTCTGCTGGGAAATAAAAAAATTTGGGAGCTGTCTGCAATCAACCCCATATAATTGACAGAAACATTGTTTTCACTCAGCTGACACAGGCACAAGAGCTTTTTACTCACTGCAAGCTTTTTAAAATATAATTTAAGATTTGATTTTGACTGTCTCCCTTCTTTTCTACAAAAATAAACTTCCTCTAAATTTTCATTTAGCTCCAGCTACAAGAGCAGGAACAGACCTAAACAATTTCCTGCCTATTCAAATGTAACCACTGTGATCTGTGAGAAAATATTGGAGGTGTAGTTCCTAGTGTTCTTAGGTGTTAATAATCTGGATATATGAGGACAATATAGACATTGGTAGATAATAGTATCAACTCGTCCTTCAAAATTATTTTACTACCTGCTTTTATGGTGTTACTTTAGCTTCTCCAGATCAAATGATGATTTGCCCATCATCCTGGGCTGCATTTAGTATTTTCTACATGTAAAATTTGTAACATAGGAAAGGAAGGCACTTTGCTTTTATAAACTAATTCTTCTACTCCAGTATTTAATCAGTATATTTGAAGCACACCACTGCTGGCAGAACAACATATTCAACAACAGAACAACATAAACAGAACTTCTAGGCTTATGTATTATTCTCTGAAATTTATTAAAGTGAAAGTTGGTGCATTTTGGTCAACTTTAAGACCAAGTGTTACCAGATATGACCTTTGAGGATTGTAAACTGACAAACAGAAGCATAATTTTCTTATATACTGCAAAGCAGTGTTTCTAAACTCAAACTTTATGTAATCTATTAGTACTAAAATAAAGGACTCATTAAACAAAGTACTCATCTATTTGTTGCAGTGAGGGCATTTTCTAATATGCTCAAAGGATAAAATTAAAAATTAGCACAGATGCAGGAGAAGGAAGCTTTCTGACATTTTAATTCCACACCATGGCCAAGGAACATAACCCCCAGTGAAGACATTGAACAAATGCAGGAATCCTGTAAGAGCTTGAGATGCACAACTCATGTCACATTCTAGCTCTGTGCCCCTAGAAACTAATGCTTAAAACAGTTCAGCCATTTAGTGCACACAGCTACTCCAGCACGTTCATATGCTGGTACACATTAACTTCTTTTGTGAAGCTGCAGGACTGATCTATCAGGTTACAAGTATAGTTATATTGATGTAACTGGTGTCATGCTGAGAAGTACAATAATTTATTAACTGTAAAGTTCAGCTGATTCAAATCCTGCATGAAGACTAAGCCTAAGTAAAGCTGTCCACAGCAACTTCTTAGCTTGATATTGCTTTCATCTGCCCACTCAATGTACCTCAAAATATGCATTACAAGTGGAAATGGAAAGTAGGTTGTTAGGCCATGTAAACTTGACATCAACAGAAAATTCCCCTTTACAGTGCTCAGCCCTTTTAGAGCTACTGCAGTCACTAAACCAATACAGAAGGAATGAAAGAGCATGAAAAAGCCATACTGAAAAAGGATCTGGCTCATCCCTGTGTGTCCATTTAAGCTAACTTTTTTTTCCAAGACCTGAAAGACTTTCACCTATCAGACTTCAGTGCCTGTCTGAAAAATGTGTGTGAATGGTGTTGTTTTCATTTGGCTACATAGGTCAACATGTTTTACATTCACTATGTTTATAAACTATTTGGTTATACATACCTGGTTTCCATCAATAGCATAGTCATACTTGGTTGCATATACCTTCCCCACAGATACAGCAATAGCATAAGCAACAACAGCAATGGAAAAGGAGGCTGCAATCATCTGGGAAAACAGGCTGACATTTGGAGGCTCAGGAGGCAAAAATCTAGCATTTAGAAAATATATTAGTGTTACCAACTTTGATTGAATTCTGTTCTTACCAGAACTGTCAAGGAGTTTGAGGCAGAGGCATACAGGTTGCTTATAATATGAAGTGTAATGTTTCAAGTTAATAAAAAGGTGGAAACAGCCCATTGACATACAGTACACGCTTATCTAGCTCACCCCAGCCCAAATCCTGATGCTATTTGTCAGCAACAAAGCTCCCATTGTTCTCAGCATGACTGAGATTTGGCCTTATGATAGCAAAGTGAAAAACTACATTTTTTGAAGCATCGAATAAAGAATGCATTGAATAGTATGATGAATTACATAAATATGTTAATGACACGTCATACTATTGTTAACATGCTTCTTCAGTAAGATCTCAGAAGCATTTTATCCCCTACTGTGTTTCCACAAATTTTAATTAATTAAGCCCTGAATACCAAATGGAATGTGAAGGTTACTACTGTGAAGTGCTCTGAATCTTTCAAGTGGAAGTCTCTACCAGTGTAATCCTCAACATCCTTGCTCCTATGTGTATGGAAGTGACAAAGTTGATTTGGATAACAGTAGCAGCATGAATAAGAACTGCAGTGGGATAACTCAGGATTACAGAAATTAAATCTAGGCAGAATTTCTTTATTAAAAATCCTTATTTTTTTACAACTATTTTCCATAGTCTGTAGTCACTTTATGAGCAGGAAGCAATTAATTTTCGGATAGACTTCATCAATTAGATAGACATTCCTAAGCCTGTTTTACAGAAGAAGGAAAGCTAGGCAACATATTTAGGTGGCATAATTGATAGAAGTAAAACTCAGAAAATCTCCATGTCTGAGTTCTAAACTCAGGTTACAGCTCTCAATGTTTCTTTTATGCATTTTCTCTTACTACAGTCATTTTTAGCTGATTAAAATAGTACCTTTTCCCCCCAAAACAAAGACACTCACCCTCTTGGAATGCTCTTGACAATGCCTGCATTGTATTTTTTTTCCAAGTCGGCAGCATATGAAATGCCAGTGGCCACTATTGTCTGTAATAAAACAACAGTTTTAAGACTTAAAAAGAATCCCTGTCTTCCTGTAGCTAGACCCATCCACTTTATCTGTTTTCAGCTTTTGTTATGCCCCTTTGCTTACCACAATAACTTCTATGGGTATAGGTATAGGTATCTTGTGTTTGAACCGATCATTTATTTCTTTAACTACCATGCAGACAAAAATGGTGAGGAGTCCAGCAATAAGATCTGCAATGTTGGTGGTACCAATTTTTTCAAATGTTTCAACAAGAGTCTGAAAAATAAATATGACAACACAAAACAAACCCATGAACACTTGAAGGATGTGCAAATACTCATGAGACAATTCAGACACATAGGGTTTTTGAGGAGGCCAAGTAAATTCTTCATTCAAGCCTGGAGAAGCCTGAGGAAAATGTATTGTCAAGGTGCTACAGAATCAGTAAATGGATTTAATACATTATATAATATATATATTTAATAATTTAAATTATATTTAAAATATATTTAATAATTTAATGGAAAAAGCATAATTGCAAGAATTGTCCACATAGGGGGCTTCTGCTTCCCAGTTTCTAGTCAATTATTACTAAGTAAAAAGAGCTAACTCTCTACCTGTGTTTTACCTCTACCTGTATCAGAGCAAGGAAAGGAAGATCTATAGTTTCTTCACTTTGACAAATAGCAAGGGAGATCCTCATTTTTATAAAGAGAGTTGGCAGACTCATGAGCAAAGTTCTGTTTCACTGCATGCCCAGTACACGTGGTCTGTGCCTCACATGGTTCCTATTTCCACTGCTGACTAACAGAGAATGAGTGTGAACACACAGGTCCTGCCTGGCTATGGAGACTCCTGCACTTCAGAAAAGCAGCCACTACCCCACTCTACAGTAAATTAACCCTCCCAACAGAGTTCAGCCCCAGACTGGAGCACTCACAACTGGGCTGCAATAGGCAGCTCCCTTCTCTACCCTTCCTGTGCTCTTGCTTGATCCTATTGTTTATTACAAGTTATTGTACAGAGAAAACATGAAGGGATGATTACAGAAAAGTCACAAATACACCTCTGTCCTCCTCCAAAGCATCAGGGTAGTTCTCACTTGCCTCCTGTCTCCAAGAAAATGTAATCCCATGCATAGTGAAGTAGCTGTAGCAGAACTGGTAGAAAAGAGGCTAGAGCCACACTTCTTGTATCCTGGTCATCTCCCCCAGTAATGAGCTTTTGGTTTAAACATAAGAGGAGGTTTGTAGCAGCAGCACTACTCCTACCCTTCTGAACAGGCTTTGGTTTGGAAATATAACATCTAAGTGCTTAATCAGCTATGTTTTCTAAGCTAAAGAAGCCTTCCTGAAACACTGAATCAGATGACGTCCCTTGGTTGACTGAAGCCATTTCTTGCCCATTCTACTGTTTACCACAGATCCCATAAGAACGGCTGACCACCTCTTACACTGCTTCCCTTCACAAGGAAACAGTAATGTCCTAACTTTGGTTGTGGATTCTGCTAATGTCAGATGCTTGCTGTTGCAGTCTGTTAAACAACACTATTGAAGCAAGTCCAAAACTTGCTGAAGCAGACACAGAAAATCACTGTTTGAGCAGACCAGAAATAACAATTTCTTTGCTCTACGTGCATCTACAAACACATTGACCAGGCTCACCTGTGACGCCACAGAAGCTTTGAACTTTAACCTAAAAAGTCAGCATCCCACTCAGGCTTGCTGGAGCTGGAAGAACTATTTAGTCCTTTTAAAAAGTGTATTATACTAAATACAATACATTCAATAAACAAAGAGATGGAAAAAAAATGCTGGATTAACAAGTTCATCATTCTGACAGATCAGCTGTAAGATCTCTTATATAGTACTTTGTCTCACCTAACTTCCCTTGTTCTGAGGGGAAGACTTTTTATTAGTTCTGAAAAGGCCCATAAGATAATAACTTTTTACCCCCACAAATAGTCCTCCGGATTTCTTTTTTAATTTTTACCTTATAATATAGTTATATTCATCCTACTATTGTTAATCTAGATGTCTGTTGTATTTTTGCTAGTCTGGTTGCCAGAACTTGCATGTAAAACCTCCAATTGTTTTTCCCCTAGAACAGCCTCTTTTAGAAATCTGCTACTCTAATATGAAGTGCTATGGAAAATCTAAAATACTGTGAACCTGGACACTTTCATGCTGAAGTCAGTGACACAACTCTGAATAATTTCCCTGGAAAAGGATACTATTCTGTGACACAAGACCTCTAGGAATTCAGTATTTGGATAACACAGCCAAAACATTTCTCCATTATAGCTATAAAATCTATAAATTTCTCAATTTTTCTATAAAATCAACAAATGGGGCTGTGACAGCAACAGTCAGCCTCACATTTGCTAACCATTAGGTACCTGGTCAAAGGGTGGGAATCTGCATCCTTTAGGTATTCACATGCATGGCTACAGTGTGAAATGGAGAACGATGCCCTTTACCAGAATGACCTGCTGGTTTAAGTGTAAAGAGCCTTGGGACTGCCAGCTTTGGGAGATGACCTGACAGGGTCAATAAATGATCAAATGTCCTTCATAATAAGTGAGAAAGAAAGGGATGAGACAAACTATAATCTCCAGAAGTGAAAAACTGTTTTTCTGGATAATCACATTTAAACTTCATGTGAAAAAGTGCTGTCTGTAAATGACTTCAAGATGGCAATTAGACTTTCTGTCTGGGAAACCCCAAAGGCAGCTGCTTATAGCTCCACAGCTATAAATGAACAGCTGCAGATCTTCATGAAAGTGAGAACTAAAGGAATGCCCTATACTTACCACCATATAAATGAACCATCCCTGTGTGGAATGGAAGCAGAAGATATGCAATTATATAAAAATATCTGTCATAAAACTAAAGCAAATTAGAAGGGCATACTTACATATATTATGGAAAGGACACCATTATAATTTTTAGTTGAAACATTCAGAACTATTTTCAGTTGTGACACAAGCACTTGAAAAGCAGCTGCAGTTGTGAATCCGCCAACTAGTGGATCTGCAAGGTACCTCACAATGAAACCAATCTGGAGAACTCCAAATATAACCTGGAAAGATCATGAAGAATAACAGCTTATTAAATATCAAAAATGTACACTTTTATTTGGAGATTTCTTATGCTTTGTTTTTTCTCTTTGTTGATGCAGAGTCTTAAGTCCATATTTCCCCCATTTCAGCCTAGTGTAGCTTAGTATCGTCCATCCAAGGAAATAAAGGGACCTGAAGAAATGTGTGAAAGGAAGCTCCAGGATATGCACCATTAGTACTCAGTTTCATGCAGGTCTTCTGGTCTGCAATTGAAGGGCTGTTCTGTTCTCTGTGCTCCCAGTTATGCTGTCAGAGACTGTACAGAGGATAAGAAGCTTTTAAAGGTTTGGGACAACTTTCCTTCATTTTCGTGTTTTGCTACAGGAAAATGTCTGACTGCTGTAGTAGGTATTTTCCTGCCATTAACATTAAAGCAGGGTCAACCTTGTGTCTTCAAGTCAGCTATTTTACCTGTAAAATTCCAACCAGGAATGTGAGAGTACTAGCAATCAGCACTCTCTGTGCATCTCTGGATTCAGTGTCTATCAGTGCCCCAGTGCCATTAGTCCCTGTAGCATTACTGCCTTCTATGAGAAAATTCTCATCAGGGGCCATGCTCAATACAACAGATCCCACCATCAAACTGACTACTGGGAATGGACCTGTAATGACAAACAGAACACACTAAAGTTTAACACACATTGAAAAAATGCATTTATCAGACTAGACAAGAAACTCCAGGTCAGAAAAACCATGTAAAATTGTAACTGGGATACATTGGTACTATTAGGGGACCAAGAGCTGCAGGCACTGTATACATAAGACAAAAATACTGCACCTTCCTTAAATACTGCTCCGTCTTTAAATAATTTATGTTTTACATACAGATACAAGTGTGGTTCCATGCTTTGCTTGAGCCAACTTAGGGCTGTACCAAGGCCAAAGGGGCAACATGTTCAGCATGCTCCAACCACCTCCCCTGTATCAGCATCACAACCAGACAATCACCAATCCCGGTGAAAGCAATATTTATATCTTTAAGTTTTGGGGTTTCTTTATTTGCTTGTGGTTTTTTTGGTTGGTTGTTTTTTAGTCATGGTTAGTTTTCAGCTGGTCCAGCTTGCCACATGATCAGGGATCTCAACACCATGGTTGTGGCAGGAACATGATCCAGTGGGTAGGACCACATCTTTTGGCAGTATTGTGCTATTACATTGGCTAAAGATGACTGAAACTATACTTCGGGCAAGGTACAGAGAAAGTGATCATTGTGTCAGCAAAACAATCTAAAAGTAATCATATTTGTTGCAGTTATTTACTAAAATTATGCAGAAAAGGAAAATGTCACGAAATCTCCCAAAGAAGGTTAAGTTAATTTTACAGGTACCTTAGAGAACACTTCATGAATAAGAACATTGGGAAAAGCATAAAAAAAAGGAGTGTTTGATAATCTAGAAAGTAGGAATGCCACCATAAGTAGACATAATAAATCAGATCTGAATTGCAAATGTGAGCTGCTTCGTAGGGTAGGAAGAGGCTAACAAAGTTGAGCAAACATACAGAGATTTTTGATGCAGCAGAGAAAAAAGTTGATGAATAAGTGTAGTATCATGCCAAAGCTCTGGGAGGGGAAAACAATATATTTCTTGGTAGATATGAACAAGGAAAGACTACATTTTGTTAGAATGAAGAAGAAGGAACTTCAGTGATCACACTGTAAAAGAATTTTAAATGCAAGAACTGACAGGAAACAAACCTCATATTCTAAAGAAAGTATTCAGAAAGAATCAACAAGGATTACCCATAGCCTTGGTGTGAGGACCTAGAGTGAGGCTGGAGTGGATACACAAGTTCTGGGTCTCCATGACAGGCAAGAAGAAGATACTGTCCACAGTAATGAAAAAAGGATGCAGCAAGTAAGGCTTGTAGAGAAGACTAAAAGAGCTCTGTTTTAGCCATCTTGAGCTTTAGCTGATAGATGAAATGTTTGTCATTCATACTGCCTACTGAGGCCTTGATGTTGTCATTTCTTGCATAGAGTGTAGATTTAAACTTCAGCACAAATTCAAGCAAAAACTAGGGGCATACCTGAAGTTAGCTATTATGCACAATTGCCTGTATAAAGCAGAAATAAGCTTTAATTTCCCAAGATCCATCAATATTAATATTCACCACAGCAAATTTGTCTCAGAAAATAGTTATATTGTATGAAATATAAATGTCTGCAGTAAGGATTAGCACTTTGTAATAGATAATTCACTGTAACTTGAACACATGCAGTTACCAACTGAGATGTGCCTTGATGTTCCCAGGAAAAAGTATGTCAGGATGGGGAAAAAAGCAGAATAGAGACCATATCCAACAGGGACTGCAACCAGCAAAGCATATGCCAAACCTGAAATGATAGATCATCAAAATATCACATTTAAAATCTCTCAGCAATCTACTATCTTGTCTAGAACAGACTTTCAGAAAGATTTACTGCTTTGGTCCAGATGCACTTTAGAATATGTTTTGTCTGTAAGTCATTTGCAGGCACACGTGAGTGAGTTAGTGAGTGAGTGAGTGAGTGAGTATTGAGGGCTGTAAATCACTGTATATCCCATGCTGGTAGCTGAATACCAGAGTAAGTACTGAAAGATGTTCCTATATTTGCATAGGTAGCCCCATACACAGGCTGAGATAGGAAACTTAAGTAAGAACATCGTTGCAAGAGAGCTTGCCTCTAGAGAGAAAAGGAGGATATGTGAAGGTTCTAGTTACAGACAGAAATTTCAAGGGCAAGACTCTGAATTATTGCATGACAAACATGCTTCAGAGTATCTTCAGCTCTTGTGAAAATAGGGCCACTTCTTTTCCCAGTAGCAGCTTAAAAACTAATCTACCAATAGTAAGTCACATAAATTTGAGAGTCTCGGTTCTTCTTCCTTTGCATACCTGAGCAAGATGTCAAATCCAGCAAGCAATAAAAAAAAAATTGCCTTCAAAATCATATTGGCCAGAGTATAGTATTCTCCTTCAAAGATTCTCCAAAACCCATCAAGAGTTCAAACAACTGAAGTCCTGGTCGTACTACTGTGGGTGATGGGAGGACTGTGAGCAATACACGTAATTGCTGGGAATTAGGGACTTGAGGGGCCTCAAGATCCCAGAAGCCTCTATTTTTTGTAAATATTTTGGCCAATTTTTCCTGTAATGCATGCTCTAAAATTTCAGATTTTTTTTTTTTTTAATTATAGCTAGGTGTAGATTTGCATTAATTTGGGTTTTCCCCTTTTTTTCTACTTTTTTTTTTTTAATGCACAGGTGGGAGACCAGACAGTATATTTAAAAATTTTGTTTTACAAATGGATTCTAATTAAGACAAAATCAGGCCACTGAAAAAAAGAATAAATAAGGAGGTTATAGTATAAGCACAACAGCAATTATAAGTAATATGAAAGGTCCATCCAGCCCAGTTCATTTTAAAAAGGCACAGGGATCCTGTAACTGTGCCACTACCTTCAGCAAAGATCTTCCAGCTCTGACATTCTTCTTTGGGAAAGAATCACTTCCTTTATTTCTCAGGTCACCCCCTGCCTGGGGCAGAAGTTTGTAATGCTTTTTTTTCTGACAGTCTGCCTTCCTAGCATGCTCCAAGGGAACAGACAGGAGGGAATACTTGTGTCTAATCGGGCATGCGTAAACTGCTTTCTTTGTTCCCAATGTAAATCTTTGTCCCCTTCTGCAAACACTTAATTTCCATTGAGGGAAAGTGTGGGGTTGTCACAGCTAGTTTTGCCTGCTGCAGTCCTAAAAAAATTGTGAAAACTGTGTAAGATTAGATAAATTAATGGTGAGATTAAAGAAATGAGTGTGGTGGATGTGTCAGGGTTATAGTCAGTCTTGTCTTGGATGCTGCCTCAGGCAGGATGGTTCTGCCCTCTGAGTCTTCCTTAAGTAGCTCATTGGAACAAATTTCTGACATTTTCCTATTTGTTCATCTGCAGAAAGCTTTACTAATAAGAAGAATAAGGAATTAAGGAAAGCTTAATATTGCAAGCCATGTACTCTAAATATTCATCAAGTTAAATTTTTTAAAAAATGTGAATACATCACCACCTCTTTGAGGGTTGTCTTCAGAGACCTGAACAACCTTATGAGATGAATTTCAAAAAGGAGTAGATATCAAGGTTGATTATTTTAGGTGAATAACTAGATTTTTGTAGGCAGTTGCAGAAGAACTATAGGCTTAAACAACCAAGAAAGAGAAATAAGACCACACGACCTATCTGATATATCACAATGTCATTAAAATTTTAAATATCAAAATAAATACTCTTTGAGTAAAGTGCCTGGAAGAAAAGTTAAATACATCTTTATAGCACATCACAGGAAATTTAAATCTTCTAGCCAAGGAAAGAAAAAGGAATAAATTAAAACCATAAATTATTTATTGCAAAATAATGCCTAATATCTAGTATTAAATAACAAGCTTCAGATTTGTAATTCCACCTGCATTAACGTCCCCGTGTTCGGCCGGCTCCCTTATGGGGACGTCCCGGGGAGCGAAGCGCCGGCATGCCCGGCTTTACCTTGCAGGGTGGCAACGAGGCCGGTGCTGAGCCCCGAGATGATGTCGCTGATCAGCCACTCTTTCACCCGGTAGTTGGGCAGCCACTCCAGGATGGGCAGAAAGGACTTGGCAATCTGAAAGGCCCTTTTCCTTGAACATCTGCGAGAAAACAAGTGATGAACGCACCCCACGGAGCTGCAACCGAAGCGCCCCAAGAACCCCAGAGTGACAGAGAGCTGAGCTGATGCACATTTAAATTTAAGGGGCAGTGGCTGTCACAGTCCTGTCTTCCAGACAGGGACGGGGCACGAAGTGGTGTCAAAAGAGGGCTCTCTGAGGAAGCAGCCCGCGGGCAGCTGCGGTACGCAGGGGAGCCGGGACGCGTCTGCCCGCAGCCCGGCGTGCGGGGCTCTTCATCCCTCGGCGGCTGGAGTTCGTGGCCCCGGGACGGCGCCCCCCGGCTCCCTCCCGCCGCTCGGACCCACCTGCAGGCCGCCTGCGCCCGCTCGCGGAGCGTGGGCGGCAGCGGCGGCCGCCGCTCGTTCTCCTCCTGGAAGCCGGGCTCGCTGTAGATGGGCCGCGCCACCACGTAGTGGCTGAGCTCGGGCAGCGGCTCTGCCGCCCGCCCGCCCGCGGCCATGGCCCCGCCTGAGCCGGCGGGCGGCGAGCGCGGCCCCCCCTGCCGGCCCCGCCGCCGCGCCCGCGGCCCCGCAGCGCTGTCCGCGTCCTGAACCGCGGCTCCGACGGCTCTGCCCGCGCCCGCTCCCCGGCCTGGGGCAGGGCGAGCCGGCCCCGCCGCAGCCGCATTTATACGGCCGCCCACGGCCCGGCGCTTTATTTACGGGGAAACAGAGAGACCCGGCTCCGGGCCGGCCCGGGCGACGCCTAGGTCCGCCCTCCCCCCGCCGCCCGGTGCCCCCTCGTCGGCCCTGCTCCGGCCGGCGCTCCCCGAGCCACAGCGCCCGTCCCCTCAGGCAGGGGCTGCACTTCAAAGGCGGCGGCCCGCGGGCAGGCGGGGGAATGTCTGCGGGGCGTGCGGAGCGGGGCTTGCTGCACGCACACGAGCCCGCGACAGGTGATGGCCTCTGCCCCGAAGAGCCACCTGCCCGGCGGCGGCCGGCCAAAGTGCTCGCTGTTAAGGCGAGCCTGAGGGAACGAGATAGGACCAGCCGCTCTCGCACGCCGCTTGGCCCGCACAGGAGCCTCCTTAGAGTTCCCAGAGCCCTGCTGTGTCCCACGACCCAAGTACTGAGAGTCATCTCCTTGCATAGATATAACTGCCTAATAAACAGCACCTGCTTTCCAAACCACCCCGAGCTCACGCAGGAGCTTTGGTGGGAAGAAGTGGCTCAGGCCCCACAGGCTATTTGCGTCACACCTGAAAGGACAGAAGGTGGCCCAGGGCTGCAGCTTCTGGTTTGCTGAAGGAGGCTCATAGGGAATGAGCTCCTTGGCAGCCCTGTCATAATTTAGAATAACAGATAACGCTGGGGCTGAAAAGGTCAGTCCAGCATGCTGAATACTGCTGGCTACATTTCAGCTCTTCTACCATACATATGGAAGACAGCCTAGCAAAGACGTTGCAGGAGCGAAGCACGAGTTCTCCTCACCAAGAAGACTTACTGAAATAAGAATCGGTGCCAGTGTTTCAGCCAACATCGAAGAGATGCTGAGGACACACACTGAGGGTACAGCACCAAGCAAAATATTTGTTAACTGAACTACTCAGGCATGGAGTTGGTTTCAAAGCAATTAAGTATAGTCCTAACTTCAAACGTGTTGAAGGCGGCATTATTAAAATGGAAAGAAGTTATTTGCTGAAGTATTTTTTGGTAGGGTTAATACAATTCAGGTTTCCTAACTTCAACTGGCTTCCCCTCTGCTGCACTCTAGGGAAATCTGGGTAAACTGCTGAACAGTTTTGATCTGAGCAATGTTGTATCCAGTAGTTAAGCAGCCAGCTCCCTAAAACAAGTACCAGCGTTTTGTAGAAACCTGTAGGCATGGCGCTCGAGTCAGTAAAAGCTGCCTTGTTCTAGAGGAACAAGGAAAGTGGTCTGATGTAAACGTTACTTAATCCAGGGTAGGAAAGCTTTCAGATTTTCTCATTAGCAGATAATAGCATGGGGAAATGGAAGTAATATTGGAAAACACACATTAGACATATCCTAAAGCACATACTGAAAACTGAGCTGCCATCAAAACTGAGTAATATATTAGGTTAGAATCCACTCAGATAAAAATGGAGCACCATGAAAAGCAGTTTTGAAAACTAACTTTAAGAAGCTGTTGTGGTAACATCATCTTAGTTCTAAAATTAATACATAGACAATGAAATTACTCCAGCAGGTATAATGGCTTCTAGGCTAATCAGCAAAATAATTTGCAGGAACCCAATGTAGATGCCTTACAATTACCACATAAACTCAGTTTCCAGACTGGCTGTGTATTACATATTATTTTCTCCTAGAATGTCCACAAAACTACAATTATCTTTTTACTTATATAACTAGGATTTTAGAGAACTGCTTGATAGCAAGAGGAAATGACATAGTACTGAACAAGTAATTAACACAGGAAGGGTACAGTAGAAGAATCTGAATTGACTGTATCTCCCACTCCTTTCAAATTTGTTTCCTGGAGCACATGTCTGTCTGAACAGTACTCCAAGCTTCCACACCTCAGGTGATGAGATGCGGTAGGAGCTCCTGCAGGTGAGAACTCTGTAGGACCATGAATATTGGCAGGACAGAAGTATGCAAGTTCAAGGACAAGAGGTTTCAAGGTGGGGGGGGGGGGGGGAATCTCCAGCTGTGTAACACAATGCATTTACCAGAATTTGAAAAGACAATTATTTGAGGAAGAGGGTAAAGACTGTAAACTGTAGCTCAGGATGGATCCCATACACAGAGACACATCTGTGTCAAATCAGATGCAATGTGTTTCTGAACTGTGATGTTGCTGACCCCACTCAGGATGGATCTCCCTTGCTCTTACCTATAAAGCTAGAAGGCAGGCTCTTAGTTTTTAATTTTTCAACTTTAGCTTTTTTATTTTGTTGGTTGAGTTTCTTTTGTGGAGGGACTTTTGTCGATTTTTGGAGGGAGAGGTGTTAAGGGTTTTTTTAGCTTGAAATCTGCATCAGTCTTCTGAATCCTTTTGTTTACCTTATTATTAGCTATTATTTTCTAATTAGTTCATGTTCACTTTGTACTTGGTATGAAACAAACAACCTAGGACAGATACACAGCCTGTTTCCAAGACTCCTACTTCACTGTATGCTCTGTTTCCTTAGACCTCTAATACCCAAATCATGTCTGGAGATGAATCAAAGATTCTTAAGATTTTGTCCTTACTGGCCAAGAATAACAGTTCGGCTCTTCCTTCCTCTCATTGTCCATTCCATACCCTGTTAAACTCACAAAGAAAGGAGTAGTTTAGCACCTTCTTATTCCATAGTCACAGGAACAGGGATTTAAACCTCACACTTAGATGCAGCATATGGTCTCACCATGTAGGTGAGAAGTTATTACACTAACTTGCAAGACATAATTATCACCAAAGCTACTGCCTTCTTCTGTCTTTGTTTTCAAAGACAAGAACAAATCAAATCAGGCTACACAGACAGTCTGACTTCAAGCAGCAGGATAAAGGGTTAAAGCAACAGCTATTTATGTCGAGTCTTGCAGACATGCTTTTACTACAGCAGTAACTGGTGTCCAATTTCCAGATGAGTTTGAGAGATCCTTCCCATATTCATGTTCCCTGGTAGCTGTTTTTGGCATCTCCTCTCTTCCAAGAGACACACTAGAGCTAATATCCAACTTTAGTCACTAAACATAGTGGGGAGGTTCCCACTCTCTCAACCCTGATGCACCCAAGTATGTTTGAGAATCCAAACATCCCAGGTGCGCTTCATGCAGACCAAGACCACCTTCACACGGTCCTGCAGGGAAACTTTTAGCGTGTATAGTCCTAGGCTGTATAGTCTGCATCCCTCTCTGCTTCCCTCTCCCACTTCAAAATCCTCTCAAGGCACTTACTCTTGCAGGTGGTAGAAAAACTTCCTTTGGACCACAGCTGCATTTCAGAGTGGACACAAAACTAGAGGGACTCTTGTTTTCCTCACAAATACACCTTGCAATGCTTGTCCCTATTTGTACATTACCTCATAAAGAAAACACAAGTCTTAAATTTCATAACAGAAAACATTCCACGTTATTCCTGAACTGAGGATGCTCAGTTCTAGAACTATGTTTTCAGACATTCCACAATTAATGCACATAGCAATAGGCAGCAGAAAGTCCTGAAGGACAGGAATGACATGACTGAGAGCTGATTTTCCAACTTATCTGTAAAATTACTCATATTAGGTTGTAACAGGACCCAGATTACAGCTGACAGGGGCATAAGCACCATCCAAAGGCAAGGCAAAATGAGGGCTTCTGTCTCAAAGAGTAAATTCAGAATTTCAAGGAACACTCGGGAAGTGAGGCAGTCATGTAGTACTTTTACAGTAACTTAACATTTGTTTTTCCAAATGTTATTTCAATGCTGAGAGAAAAGCTGAGCTTTCACCCTTTACAAGAAGCTAGGAAAGCACAGTGTCTTTTCAAAGAGGCTACGTAGCCAGGGACTACTGTGGCAGCAAACACACAGGGAGTCTTAATGCAAGGGTACATTTTCAGAAAAGACTGTGCACAATTTATATTATTAAGGAAGATGTATTGTTGCATGTTTGTTGTAAAAATAAAAACAGAGAAAAAACATCCTGCCTAGCTACAGGTGCTTTCATTTAAGGTAGCACCAAAGCATGCAGCCAGGTCTATTAATATTCAAGTCAGCTCTCATGCACCCACCATGACCTCACTGCTTTCTTGACTCAGCAGAAAAGAGGGTTTATGAAAAAAATATGGAAATACTCCTCAAATCTTTTTTTGAAAGCTACTGTCAACTAAACCTGTGTAAATATTTTTAGAAAAATCTCTCCCATGCTTCCCCACTGAAATATGGAAAATGCACATTTCTACATTTGTAAAGAGGGAAAAAAGGCTCTGAAATACCAGGCAATTACTTTGACATTATTTAGAGTATAAAGGGCTCCAAATTCTTACTTCTGAAGACATACTCAGAATAAATTAACTGTCCAACCAGAGTACAAAAGTTATTTTGATTCCACCAGTATTAGTGGAGATTTAACTTTTTTCAACCTCTTTCCCACAACACAGGCACATGTGACCAAAATGTGACCCAACAGCCTGAAAGATCAGGAGATAAAAGCATGAAATTTTGATCCATTCTCTCCCTGTATATCAACCATAACTTAAAACATTACCAATGAGAGAACTGTAGTTAAAGTTGATTAACCCAGGCTCCCACAAGCCCTGAAAGCATATAATGTACAATAACACAAATGTAAAGAATTCACAAGGATCTGTCATCTACTAGAATTTCAGATACACTATTTAGACTTGTAATTTTACATAACCTGTGTTCTTTCCAAGAATAGAGTTCTACATAGCAGAATCTACAAAATAATTTTAATCTGAATAACAGGCTATTTTTCTGTGAACAAGTCCAGGACTCCAAAGAGCTGGCAGTGTGATAATGCAACTAAGTCAAATGGGCGTGACCATCCACAATAGACAAGTACAAAAATGATGATCATCATACTCTGTGACAGGGAAGCCTGACACAGGATACTAGTAACAGACGTGACAGAAGAAGTGAATGGAGGCAAAATACAAAGTCTGTGTGTTTAAGGAATCTCCAGTGCAGGGAACATTTCCCTGTGGCCCAACATCAAGATTTTCTATGTAATGTATTACAGCATGAATCTATCACGTGTTGCATGCATGTTGCATGTCTGAAAATACCCAGCCTCATTCCAGGTCCAAGGAAACAGTGCATACCACCCTGCACTTCACACTTCAGTCATGCTCTACAGCAAAAAACTGTGTAAAGCATTCAGAGTTCCTTCTCAAGGAGAAATATCAGTACTATCACTGCATTCACAGCCATCCATTTTTTATTCCACACTATTTTTTAAGATAAATTTGTAAGGATGAAAAGTGCACAACATCATCATGCATTATAAGCTTCTAATTTTCTACTCCATTATCTACTTATACTGCAGAAGTGTTTGAAATATGAGTAGACAACAATTTAAAAAGTAAATAATAAGCAAGAGTTATTTGCTTTTGTTTGGCGTCTTGAAGTAAGAAATATGAGGTTTTTTGCTCTGTTATTAAAACCAGCACTTGTTACACCTCCAAGGCTTACAACCATAGCTTTTGGATCTGACTGGAGATAACATTCCACAACAATTTAGAATATTTCAGACAGGGCTGGAAGGAAAAAAAACAACAAAAAAGATGCATTCAACTACATCTTCAAAACATGTGTATGCAGGAATGAAAAATCTGTAACTTTTCCTGGAAGTTTTTATAGGAATTAAAGAAAAAAAAAATAAAATCTTGAGCGTCACAGAATCTCTGAAAACACATTCTGTACTACTTCAGCAAGGATAAAGTATTTTTTAAAAACACATGCCTTCTTATTTAATATGGTATGTTATTTTGTCTTATACTATTTGATAAGCTGTGTTTAAATTCTAAAGTAAAGAAATCCTATTTCTAGAGCAAGCAAAACTACCATATGAAGACTGGATCTTCAAGAAGAGTTAAACATCACTAAGTTAGAAGTATATTTTGTTCCTAGTGCATATAATTATTAACTATGATGAGACAGTATACTGGGAGAGTTTTATAAGAATAAATCCAGAAACCATGAACTTAAACAATCCCTTTAATATAACAAACATATCAAACTTTCAAATATAAACTGGAACCAACTAACAAATTAACTCAAAACAACTTTCTGAATACCAAAAAGGTCTTATGCAAAACAGTGCACATTTATTTGAGGTATTGTATCCATGAAAACAAAACAAAACAAACCAAACTATCTAAATTTAAAAAGACTTTTTACTTAGCGAGGCAAAAGAAGTTAAGTAGTACATAAGGAGTAAACCAATGTAAACAGTGTAAAAATAAAGACTGCTAATACCAGCCAACCCAAAACTGAAATATCCCAATATATTAAAGAAAAATAAATCAGAGGCATGCAAAATATTGTTTGTTAAAATACACTCAAATCCACGTGGCTAAAGTGAGCATCACAAGCTAGTGAGGTGGATTGCATTTAGAATTGCACTGCATTTAGAAATGCAACATTTATTTTCCTTAGACTGATTGTCATTCAGTTTTCCACTGATAAAAAGCTTTCAGCCTTCTTCAACCCACTGGGAACTGAGCTTTTAACACTCCAAACATGTGCTGCAAATGAGGTTTAAGTAATTGTTTTTATGATCTAGTGTGATATAGAACCTCATTCAAATGCAACAAGCAATGGTGATCTGCTACCATCATGGGAAGAAAAAACTTGGAAAACAGGTTGCTCCAGGTGGAGTTCAAAGATTTTTGAGTTTCTCCTCACAAGAGCAGTGACAAACTCCATGGTAAATCCGGTAAGCCACTTAGCATTTTATTTGCAAAGCAGAACATTTTGGCAACTGATTTATTAAAGGAATCTGAATAGTGACCTGCAATGCATGTGCTTTTCAGAAAAATCAAGTTTTGTTTCAGGTATGGATCAGGAACATCAACAGCACAAGACTTTTCTCATTCAAGCAACTGTAGTGATGCCATCCATCTTAGATGCACTTACAGATCTTTCTTATCTTCTGCTTTATTTAAACTTTGCTGAAAAGAGACAGATTAAAAATAATTTAAGTTTGGCAAGATCAGAAACCACTGACTCCAGACACCATATTTTGCCCTTTTGCAGTCACACCTGATTTGTTCACCATCCACCTTTCTAAGCTGTAGTCCCATCAACACTGCTCCACAAAACACCTGAGCTGCTGCTGCCAGCAGTCAAGGCTGTGCAGCGTAATTCTGCTCCCTTTGGTGTTACAGCTGAGTTGTACATGAAAGTCAGCAGAAAACACTTTCTGCTATCAACTCATTTATCCTTGGGAGCTGCATCTACTGTGTGCTCAGTACCTTCTGTTCTTTCCACTCAGGGGTAAACAGAAGATGGTAAGGATGTGTGTTTTAGACCACAAGTCTGTTAGAAATGCAGCAGGACTACTATGGCTCATTACACAGGGAAGCACAAGGACAGGCCATGCATGGTGGTCTTGAATTGAACACAGAGATCAGTTGAGCAATCTTTGTAGAAGTACAGGGTGAGGCTGGGAATAAGTAAGTGGTTTCACAGAGTACAGGAAAAAAACATTATAACCAGATCAAAACTGCCTTTTCTTTATTAATACAGGACTGAACAACTCTTCATGAAAAGCAGGTCACTGTAATTTTAATGATCATTTATTTTCTCCCAAGATCACTACTTGTAAATAGGCTAATTTTAATTTTTACTGCATTTTGCTCAAGACAGATGTTGGGTATGGAGCATATGAACACCTGTCAGACAACTTAAAATACAGACTCCCAGTTCTACCAGAAATACTTACTGTGTATCTAAAAGGTATTATAGCCACACACATAAGAAACTCAATCTAACAGCTAAATGAACTTTTGCTTAATATGGTTTTGGTTTTTTTAAATTATTTTGTACTTCAGTTTGAGTTTTATAGTAGCCTGTTTTTAGCCTAGGCTGTTTGTTGGGTTTTTATCCTTGTATATCAACAGTATTGCAACATTTATAATCCAGGATTGAAAAAGCATGTTTTAAAAGTAAATAAAATAAAATAACTTTTACAAAGTAGTGTATTATATACTACCCTTGTCACACACCCACCCCTCCTATAATTTTCTTACAGAATTTCAGTTTGATCATCACATGCAAAACCATCTGAATCTTACTTTCCAAGTAACAGTAAAATTGAAGCAAATGATAACCTGAGTTTTGCCAACCAAAGTTCAAAAAAGAAAATGCTCATCACTTTGCAAAACAAAATTCTATTTTGAAGAAGTTTAAGGAATGCTGGTAATTGTAATTTTATGCTACCCTAAGAGTTTCTGGTAAATTCCCTTGCACAATAGATACCAACAAATAGAATTTTACTGGTACAATTTCAAAACACAGTGCTTGTATGGTCATCCAGAGCCACCTACCTGAAGCTGTTCAAATTCTTTCATCAGATGATTGTATTCTCTTCTAAGGCCCTCAGACTGC
Organism: Pseudopodoces humilis; assembly: GCF_049639895.1. NCBI lineage: Eukaryota > Metazoa > Chordata > Aves > Passeriformes > Paridae > Pseudopodoces > Pseudopodoces humilis. The sequence goes on from NC_142204.1 coordinate 59,189,736, forward strand.
TTTTTAACTGTAGCCACTTCAGTTTTTGCCTTATGGAAAGCTGTAAAATACCAGAATTGGTGTTTTAATTATTACATGTATTCCTGCAGTTTCTCAGAACCCTAGATGTGCACTAGAGCTACACTGCAGTAGACAGTCCTTCCTCTAAAAAAGCTTAGAATTCAAAGCACAGCATCACAGATGGACACAGGAAGAGAAGTTGAGGACAGAGAGCAGAAAGAGAATGGCCAATGGTCAGAAAGATCAGCACAACGAACAGGATGGTAAGGGGTGAGACCAATAAACTCCTGAAAGAGTTAGACTAGTATGTGATGACTACAGTGTTCTGTCACATTGCAGGAGACAGTTCTAGAAAAACAAAACTCTGCAACTCCAAAATCAAAACTGTCAGACATCTTAAGAAGAGGAGGGAACTCAAACACTGGGCAAGATTTTCACACAGCAACTGAGACCATGTACAAAACATGGTAAGGAGGAAGATGATATATAATTATAGGAGCACAGACCTCACCTCTTCACCCTGCTCTGAATTTTACCATGCATGAGTTAAATGATTAGCAGCATCAGTTTATGGATGAAAAGGCAGAAATGGTGGTGGCTGGATAAACAATTCTGAACAGATTTTTTACATGAGAAAAATCAATTATTACTCTATTCCATCTCAAATAAACTGAGAGCACATCTACACTGCAGTACCAGACAGCCTAGGACTCCACAGGGGCTATTTTACAATGCAAGATAAAACATCACAAAGTGCCATAAAGCCATTAGTCCTAAGCTGTTACATAAGGTCATTTAGACATTTTCATGTTCCTCTGCTATAGGTATCTCAGGGATTGTTATATTTCTCTGATGCAGCACCACAGGCATAGTCTAAATCTTTATCTATTCATGTGAAAACAAAAGAAATGTTGTTAATGATCTAGTAGAGGCTGCCTCACATGGCCACTTAAACTCAAACAACCAAATCTGATGGTACAAATAAAAAAAAGAACATTTGCAAATTTCCTTGTTCCATAAGTGTGAATCTATCCTTTGACTGTGAACTCCCTGAGACTCTTCTTTCCCAGAGACCTCCATTGGACTCAAGAATTGCAGCGCTTCTAAAAACTTCTAAAAGCCTATGCTGAAAAGATGGGGAGCTAGATGTGGTTTTTGTTAAGCACTGAGTTACAAACAGTCTGGTATGAACCAGATTTCTGTTTGGATGCTAGTTCCTGAAACATCAGGAAATGAGATTTGACCACTCTCTTACATGCAAGAAGGAGAACTCCCTCACCCAGAATTTCTGCTATTTTTAAATAATTAATTTGAATGTATACATGAAAAATAATTCTCATTTCAGAACTCTGCAAGTGGTTTTCCTGTAACAGGACTTTTACCTATCCTGAAATTCTGACTCATAGGAGTCAATAACACTTCTGTCTATTGATTCCAACATGATTAAAAAGCCATTGTTTCTCTTTAAATCCTTTCTTTAATTTCCATATTCTTACACAGTTTTCCTTCATCCTTTAAGTCATTCTTGACAGTATTAATACAGATTTTCTGAAGGTTTTGGTATTTGGAATAACTTTGATTTTCACACATGTGACAAGTCAAACCCCACTGCATTTTGTCTTTCTCTAATCTCGGTACTGTTTAAAATATTCAACAGTAAAATCTGGATATCAATAAAATAAACTTGTGACAATTTGATAAGCTTCTGAATTTTAAGTTGTAGACAAAAAAACCCCAACATGTGCTACTTCACTTCACTTCTCCAAGAATCTTCTAATTAGAAAGATAAATCTTGCTTTTGTTTGAACATTTCTGTACATAGTAAAAATTAATATCTCACTTCTGACAAAGTTGTAACTCCATGTAATTGATCTAATACTATTTAGTTATTTTTAAGTAGCATCACAGTATTTTAGTTGCAACTAAAAACTACTTTATCTTTAAAACATGAACAAGATATCTAAAAGTATCTACAAATCAAGCAAGCAAACAAGCTACTGCATTGTTTTAATGTTTTGACCAAAACAGATGTATGACACAAATACCTCACCTAACCCTAGAAGAAGAAAAAGCAAAGAACAGATTGTCCTTTCCACCTGTGTTGGCTATGGACAAAAACCCCAAAACATCAACAAACCACCAAATCCAGACTCATTCCTGTTGGGGCCACAAAATTAAAGGAGCATCACATCTTTGACAACATGAATTCCTCAGTGCATCAATTTTCCTGGATGCCTTGTGAAGCACCAGAGTGTCCACACATCACTGCCCAGCCCCTCTGCAGCCGCACGAGCACCGCAGTGCAGCCGCGTTCATCAGGTACACTGTTGGTCATATGGATCCCATCATATGAACATGGATCCAGCAGGAAACAGGAGATCCTTTGTGTGTACAGTACACTCAGTTATTATTTCTGGTTTCCATCTGGCCTGTTACTTTGCCTCACAGAAGCACAACAGCTGGACTGGCAGCAAGCAAGTCCCCAGAGCTGACACCTCCCACCAAGTCAATGCATGAGCAGGCAGGAGGTGAAGATGCTGCTTCTACATGAATGCACCCATTGAGGGGAATAATCAGTAAATTCCAAACAGGGAATCCAGCCTCTCCAATACTATGAGAGGTAGGCTATCCTTTTCCATTCTTCTCCTTACGGAACAATCAACAAACTATTCCTAGGCCATTGTTTCAATGGAAGACATTTGTGGAAAACTACATCCCTTTACACTCATGTGTGACTGAAAGTCCATAAACTAATGTAACATGTATGGTCTGGGAAAAGTAGAGGAGTGTCTTTTCACCACATTCTCTGAATCCTATTCCAGGAGAGAGTTTACTTCAGATTGCTCTGAATTCTAAGGATGAGGAATAAACTGCTCTGAGGAGCTACATTACCACAGCAGTTGTAGCATTTCTATGATCTTCTCATTTCAACAATGATGGAGAACCCACTAAAACGAAAACCAAACAGCAACAAAAACAACTAATAATTCTTTGGGCATTTCCTTGCACAACTACTAGTCCTGGTCTGACTAAATCACTTGACTTACAGCGCTTGCTACTAAGGAAACGATCTGGAACTTACATTAGCATTGCGCACAATACAAGCCTACAACCCAAATGATTTGGACTAGTTGACAAGTAAAAAAGAGCCCTCTCTTAAAAGAGTTTTCAAGTTAAAAAAGAGCTATTCACATTTAAGAATTTAGGCACTGACGGCACAAGAGATTTGCCAACAAATACACTGTAAGGCTGGGAACACAACTCCAGTCAAGTAACTCCATACTAATCCTGAATTCTCAAGATATAATGGTCAGAATTTAAAATGAGAAGGCAGGGCAAAAAAATTTACAGATTTGCTTCAAGTACCTTTAGCAACCTCAAATGAAATTTTGTTACAAAAGGGATGTTACAGCATCATGGGATGGCATACACAACCTTGTGTAATAAACCCATGCTCGCTGTATGCAGCCATCTCTTCCAATCAACAAATGTAAGTATCAACTCTTGCTGCACGTGACACTGCAATGGCTCCCACCCTTGGTTATCATCTCACAGTTTTGTACAAAGTACAGTTAAGTAAGACAGACCTTGTTTCTCAACTTCCCTCTGCCTTTGTCTAAGTAACTAAGGACTGTGGCCAGTTCTTTAAACTTGTTTGTTTTTAAAAACTGGAGTGCATCACTTAAGCTCAGTGTAGTTTTTTTATCGGGCACTAGCCTACCCAGCAGCATCAAGGCCAAACTGAACTTCCCCTTGCAAGTTTTATGAAATGCATCCCCAGTGTCTGTATTTTTTAGCACATTTCAAACATGCAGTAATCTTCACAATTAAGTGAGAGCTGTACAGCTGTACATGCATACCTCCTACAATAGCCAACAGTTAAAAAGTTATTTCAAAACCAGCCCTCCACATGAATTGCTGCTCTCTTCCTGTCTCCTACAACACTATGCAACCATGAAACAAAGAACACTTGCACAAAACAAACCTCTTTAAAGGATGCATGGATGTTCCATTAGAATTTCCTACTGCCCTACCATATGCCTATGACAACAATATATTGGCAAGGTATTTTCAGAAAAAGTTGAACTGAAGTTCATGAGCACCTAAATGACTTTGATGAGCCAGTACATATTTCATGAAGCTCTGTTCCCACCCCAGCACAAGGACCACTGTAAGGATAAGGACAAAAGGCTTTATGAAACCTCTCTCAGGTCTAACCTCATGCCCAGTTGCATTTGTTTTGCTGTGGTTTTTTGAATAGTTTTCCAAGCCATCAAAATGAAACAGTATCATGGCATGTCTTCTTTCCCCAGAAAATTCATATTGGTCCTAGGCCAGTAGCCATATTGAGAACCTTTAATTATCTGAATCAATACTTTGTTAGAAGTATGTCTAATATGTAGCAGGAGAAACATTCTCACATCTGTACTGGGTACTGCTACAAGTATGTACATTTATTTCTAGATATCAAGGAGACATTTTCATAATATAGAAGTTTATCAATAAAATACCATCTCAGAAGGTTTCTAACCAGTCATGTTATTACATGTCTGAGTATGCTAAAAATGGATTTAGGCTCTCAAAGTGTTTGCCCCACTGCTGGGTGCCTATAAAGCCCTGACAACAATATGTGGGCCTGCAATAAAGTAGTGAGGAACTAGCCTTCTTTGCTTAATTTCCAAAATAAATCAAGTTTATTAGAAAGTGTAGTAGAAAAGTGAAGCCTGAAAAGAAAGCAAATTTGTTCAAAAACCTTAAATTTTATTTTCAACCGTTCCTCAGATTTTACTAATTTCACTACTCTGTCTTGTATTTTCATTCTTCCTCCTCACCTGTTCAAAGCATGGGAAAAAGTCTTCTTAACTTAGGATTTCACTGTTAAGTGAGAAAAAGGAAAAAGTAGTGTATGTTTTCTGTAAAAAATAGATGAGTCTCCTGATAGTGTGCAATAATCTGTCTACACTATAATTTTAGTCAGAATTTCAGAAAGAGAAGACATACAGTATTTCCTCTGCCAGTTGTAAATATTGATTCAAAACTTTACAGGAAATTTGTATGGCCTTTGAAGTTACAGCACTAATCTGATACTGAACTATTTTCTTAAATGTGATGCAGGTGTACACTTAGGACTCCTCCTGCCTGTCACTATACTGACTTAACCCACCTTTCAACTCATGGCCTAATCTAAAATAATATATTACCATGCATCCGCAGCTTAATAAGTGCCCCAGACCAAAGCAATGGATACTTGAAACTGCTTTTGAAAACAAAAAAAAAGTTTCCTTTCAAGCAGCAAAACCCCACCTAAACACAAACCCCCAACCAACCAAGAACAAAATCCAAATTTATTGTTCTTACTAATACTATAGCTGAAAAACAAACAATAAGAAAACTTCAAAAATCAAATCCAGTAAAGTTTTTATTTTTATACTAGTTTTGTATTGTTTCATTAGGTGACACTCTTCATCTCTCCCCCTGCAATTTCATGGACTGGACTTTAAGGGCACAAAGAAAAAAATACTTTAGTCATGTGAGCTCAGTAGCAAAACAAACTTTCCAATCTCAGCTTTCATTTTGTGTAATGCATTGCTCACACTTAGTGAACGTGACAGTCACCATTCACCTACCCAGCTTGCAGGAATTTCAAAATAAAACAAATTTCATTCATGTTCTCTAACACTCTATAGAAAGCTGGGTCTACAGATGTGGTTGTTCTTATCAAGTACTTAAAAGCTTTCTGGCTATCAATTTGCTCAAAATAACATATAAGAAAACTTACAAAAAGGTAAGACAGACATATCTCAACACCACCTAGCTGCCCATGGTAATTCCAATACCACCCATGGGGTTTTTGGCAATGAGGGGGGTGGCATCAGGAGAAGGGCTGTAAATATTTTCCAATTCACTCCTTAGAAAGACCCTCTCTCCCACTTTTGCCCTAACAAAAGATTCAAGCATGCCTTAATTTATACATCTCTTGGATGGACAACATCCCATAGGGAGAATGAAGCTGAAGCAGCATGAGGTAAATGTATTTATTCCTTAGCTTTCTCTAGCATTCCTGGCTGAAAAGCTTACATTATATTAGTGTTACATACCACCAGTTAGTTTAAATAAAACATAAGCATTTAAATTTTTCATTGATCCTGTCACTTCAAAGGCACTTTTCCCCCATTTCTTCAAGAAAACAGCAGGAGAGGGAAAACCCATCATCAAACATGCCTGAGAATGTGAACTAACAAGACTCTCTACTTAAAGACTCTTGTTGCTTCAAGCCCAGCTGAAAACAGCTGGTTTAACATTTTTTATTTGAATTGCCAGTGGACAGTGAAAAGGATTCGTGAAATATTTCTGAAAAAAATATTCTTACAGCATTGTAGCAATGCTGGGCAGTATGTAAGTAAGGCTATGTTTTGATGATAACATTAGCATGTTATCGTATCTCGTACTAAGAAAATTTGTATTTTTGTTAAAGTCTGAACATCTGATTAATGTTTACAAAATCACAGGCAGTGTTATCTTGAAAACACTGATTTCAGATGAGCAGGTATTCACAGGCATCACACACCTTGAGATCCCAGTGAGACAGAACCAAACAGGTAAAATCTGCTTCTATCTCAATTTGGGCTGCCTGTAAAGCAGTTTTGACAACCTAAACCTTAAACACGGAAGCTGATAACAAATGTATTATGTTACAAATTGCAAGGTATGTTTCCTTGTAAACAAAAAAAAAAAATTAAAAAAGCTAACATCTTAACACCTTAGCTGCAGAACATATATAAATTCAGAACACTAATCAAGGACTTTTCTGCTGTCTGACAGAAACCCTATGGTAGTAAAAAACCTCAACCACAATATTTCCCCATTTTATACAGGGAGAGTGGCTGTTATGTATGACATGGAAGATCAAACTGATGCCTTGAAGCAACCTGCAAATGATCCTGGTCATGTCATTGATGAAGACAAGTCAACACCACTTAAATATATCAGTCCAACTTGTTGAACTAAGGTGCTCCAATTACACCTTATATATTTTCATAATGAACATATTTACTAAAATATTGGGATGGCAATGGCATGTTTTGTCAGTTCCTAGTCAAAGATAAAGAAAACCCATGCCGAGTGCTCTGGAAACAGATGAAGTTAGTTCATGCTATACCTAGAATATTTCTTTGACATTCAGAGTTGAAATAATCTTTTTCTTATTGCAAAGAAGTCCTAATACTCACCATTTGATGTCTTCTGTAGCTCTGCTTTCAAATGTTCAACTTCCTCCTTCAACTTTTCCTCAGTTGCATCTGTTGACTCTTTCTTTTTACCATCTCCTTTTCCACTCAACGCCTATTAAAAACCACAGTTGCTACAATTAATTTTATTTTCATTAGTCTAATATTAATGCAAAATTTTCAGGGAATGTCAGCCCTGATCTTGCAAAGCATTAGGTTTTCCCAAATGGCAGATAGTCATTGTAGAAAAAAAACCCCCCAAATTAAAAAAAAAAGGAAATAAACAAGCCCAGTGTTTTAGGTAATGGCATATTTGTAATAGAATGATGTTGTCTCCTGTGTAAGAGTACTTTGTATGTGTCTATCAAGTGTACAACTTTCATTTAGGTTTTTAAATGGATTTTTCAGAAGATACACACTGGGATTGTCAGTGACAGAACACTGCCATGTTTACATGCAACTGGTTCTAATTCTTTTCTTGTAGGTTTGCAGCTACTTCAGAATACTGCAGCTACTTCAATCTTCAGAATAGTTCCAATATCCAGAATCAATTTCCAGTGAAATTCAAGACAAAAACTAGGAAAGGATCCAGAAAGGGCTGTGTAAACACTTGACACAAGAGCAATACATTCCCTGTACTCCAAAAATGTTGGCACTACTATTCTTAAGCACCCTTTTAAGGTGCAATATTAGATCCCGTAACAAGATCCTTTTCTCATAAAGCTTCTATTATGTAACCACACATCATCTCTGTAATAGCAAAAAAGTGGTAAATGCTTAACAGGAAAAAGAAAAGTAAAACAAGTGAGACAAACAGCTGTTATGTGAACTAGCAGTATCACAGTTTACCAGGAACAAGTAGGAGCAAAGGGGAAAGATTTTTTTAGGAAGAAGAAAAATAACTGTTAATAAAGACTGGTAAACAATCCAAGAAAAAGAGCTGAAAAAAGATTTCCAGAAGCTATTTAACCAAAGAGCTGAAATGACATTTAACTAGCGGTAACAAAACCATAGCCAATTCTCCTCTCTGCTTTGTGCTCACCTCTTTCTATTAGTATGCAAACAGCTATTTCTCTACACTTTCGTCTTAAGTCCTGTGCTCCACAGAACCTCTGAACAGGTGACAGTGCAGACCCTGCACACCAGAGTAAACTCACAGTATTTAAACTTGCAGCCAATGCCTTATGTACAATTGCTCTCACTTCTCTCCAACAGTGGAATGAAGCACACTTGTAAATAAACACAACTGCAGGGGCCAAGCCAGAGAAGCCTAAACCATAGGATGTCTATAAAGTATTCCAACCCTGAACACTGCCCATGTCTATCACAATGGAGATCCAGCCACAGCATGCTGTTTGTACCTGTAGCTACCTGTGTTTTTGCAAACCATGCAATCAAACGCACAAATAGAACCAGACAGGACTACAGTTTCCAATTTCTGGCTATCATTTACAAGCGGCTAAGAGAATGTGTTGCTAAGAGAATGTGAAAGCAGAACAAAAAAGAGGACTTTTGGCAAAATCCCAACAGGACAGAGAAGAAAAAAAACCATATCCCTAGGCAGTAAAGAGGCAAATTCCATGGCTGAGGGAATAGTTTGTATCATTTTGACAAAATATCAAATCCCAAAATTTTGGAATCATTTTATACTTGGGAAACACCTAACATAGACTTGTGATCCTTGTTTTACAACACCTCTTAAAAAATTGGATTTTTTGTATCCCTTCTAGTACTTTTTGTCCAGAGTCTTCGTACAAAGATTTATTACAAAAAAATGACAGTGCCAGTAACCATAGACACTGCTTTAGACAAACTGGAAGGGAACCTGTACACACCCACAGGGAATTTAGTTTTGACAATGTGCTGGACTCTAAAAGCCTTCCTATGTCTAGATGTCTGAACTCAGCTCAGGGTTCAGTCTCTTCAAACAGAAGTCTAAACAGTTTCAAGGAAAGATTTCATACATTTATCTTAATTATCTTTGATACCTTTTCTTCCTGGATACTTATGTATTGAACCACAGCCTAATCATTCTTTGCATAAAAATAACATCTCTTCAGTCTGTTGGTGTTTTTTTTAATTAAGAAATTTTTGGTAGTATTATCATTCATGCTACAACAGTGTCCTACTAAGAAAGGGAAGTATTCTGAAATTGGCCGACCTACCATAAAAAGACAGAAGAATACAAAATACATGAAATACAAAAGATTAATTTTACAAGTTAGAAAATACATTCAGGACTGGAGAAAATCCTATTAAGAAGAAAAAGTCAGCATGAAAACAGTTATATAGTAGGCTTTTTCATCCTGGACTGCTACAGCCTTGACCTAAACAGGCAACTGTTTGCAATAAAAGGAATAAAATTAGTGTCTCCCTCTACTTTGTTATGACTAAATTCAGAGAGATGTATTAAGAATCTATGACTACTTTGATGAAATTTGTACTGGAAAGACAGAACTTCATTTATTTGGTTTACTACAATTTCCTTTGTTAATAAGATGCTACTATAATTTGTTTTCAGTATTCTTAATTACATACTGCAAAAATATTTTTCTTCCTTTTTCAACCAGAAGGAATAAAATGAATAAGCATTCTGTTGCAAACCATCCTCAGAGTAGGTTGTACTAACTACTTGCTGTATAAGAAAGTTTGAAGAAGCTCAAAGATACCTCTTGCAGCCTTTCATTCTCGGCCATGTATTTTTTGGCTGCTTCAGTAGCATCATTTACTTGTGTTTCCAGCGCTGCATGAGATGCCATCTCTTTTGCCAGCTGAGTAAGAAGGGTAACAGTACGTCTCAATACACTGGTGAAGAAAAACAGTGAACAGAACTGTAACTTACGGCACAAATAATACAAAAACCCAAACCGCAAGCAAAAACCAAAACAACAAAAATCAAACCAAACAAAAAATCCCACAAACCAAAGCAAGCCCTTTTCTCTCGGCAGTAGATGTAAAAATAAAACCAGAAGAGGGCTGTTTAAGCACCTTAAGGGAAACATTCAGGCTCATCGATGACAAATAATAGTAACAAGAGACTGCAAATATTTTCATCCATTGACATTCTGATTTTTACTTGATACGGAACCTCCCTCCTCCTAAATACCCACAGCCATTAATCAGGTCTCTGACCAGCCAGGGTCTCTTCAAAGGCTGTTTAAATAGTGTTACACGACCCAGTATTTTTAACAGGATTGATCTCCAAACACAAGAGCTAAACAAGAAGTTTTGGTAATGAGTGAAAAAAAAAATAAATCACACAGCTTTATAAACAGCCTTGCAAGAACAGAATTAGCAGTGTGAGCATAATAATCTTTAAAATACTGTAAATACAGCTAAATCTGAACACGTATGGATGTCAACACTGATACGGCACCTCTATTCTGAGCTTTGCAAATATCTCCCTTGATTATTTGCATCACTATTTTCATTACTCATCCTGAAGTCTTTCAAATGTTGCTGAATTGAGGCAACACAACACTGAACTAAATTAATGTCTGTAATCTAACTATGCAGCTGGTCTTCAAAGAAATTTAAAAATCCAAGTAATTCACTTTTGCATAAAAGTCCCCATGTCACTGCTTTTCCACAGGTTAGCAAATTTACTATTGCTTATCAGCTTACAGATGCAGGACTCGTTACAACATCATAACTAAAAAGAGAATCACAGAATCACATAGGTTCAAAGAGGCTTCCATCTCATGAAAAGCAGGACAGGTTGAACAGATTCCTTAGAGGCTTGTCCAGTTGAGCTTCTACCATCTTCAGTGATGGGAGATTACACCATCCTTCAGGGTGCTTGTTCCAGTGTTTAACTGCTCTTGACAGCAGCAGTACTTTTCTACCACAAGTCAGAACATCTCAGGTTCCTTTTACCTCTTGTCATTCCTTTTTGCATCCACTGAGATGAACTGGATCCATCCTTTTTACTACTATACAGACATAGAAACCAGTAATATTTTCCCTTCAAAATCTCTTCTGGCAGAAAGCAAAGTTCCTTCATCATCTCCTCATAGGTCATATATTTCAGCCTCCAACTTTCTCTGTACCCCACTGCAGTACTCCAGTATTTTGGGGATTAAAACCTAAGTCCTGCAGCTACAGCACCACACATGTAAGACAGAGAGAAATAACTACTTTCCTTGACCTGCTAACTACATCCTTGCTATCACAGCTCAATACACAACTGGCTCTCTATCAGGATCCCCAGTTTTTTTCCTGCAAAACTGCTTCCTACCCACCCACACAGCCAGTCTCCAGCCTGGATGCTGTATATGATTATCCAATAAAATGTGAGACTTTGCATTTGTCTTTGTTGAGCTTCATGAGATTTATGTCAGCACATTTCCAAGACATCTCCAAGATGTCAACCACTCTGATTTGGTACCTTGAGCAGCTTCCTGACAGCACAGTCAATCTTATCATCCATGATGTTAACAAAGACATTAAGCAATACTGAACCCAGTACCGATTCCTGAGGAGCACCAGCTGAAATTCACAATGTTATTATCCTTTGAGCCGGAAGGTCCAGGGAACTTCCCACCTGCTTTTTAATCCATTTCTCGAGCCTATGTCCCTCCACAGTCAGGCTATCAGGATACTAAAAGACACTACATCAAAGGCCTTGCAAAAGAGATATTCTGCTCTTTAACCACACAGCCATTCATGTCACTGCGGAAGGCAACAAGGATGTTCAGGCATCATCTTCCCTAAGTAAATCTGTGATGACTGCTCCAAGTCATCACGTCCTTCATGTCCCTGAAGATGTCTTTGAGTAAGATTTGCTTAATAACCTTTCCAGGGAGACCAGTCTCTAGTTTCTTATATCCTGTTTTTGTCCTTCTTGAAGACTGGTGCAATGTTTGCCTTTTTGTGGTCACCAGGATTCTCCCCAGAATCATCTTTCAAACTAAGCCTTGAAATGGCATTGGCCAACTCTCTCTGCCATCCTAGGATGCCACAGACTTTTATATGCACAACTGGCCTATGCACTCCTTAGCTGCATCTTCCACTACTGGGGGTGATGTTACATACCCTGATGACCCTCCTAGAAGGCACCAGTGAGCAGTGGACTCATGTTTTCTTGAGATTTTCTTTAGTTTTCAGCCCTTCTTATCCCTCTCTCTTTCAGCATGGGCTAAAAGAGGACCAGGTCAGATTAGCAGATCGGTGGGTGTCTTTGTCCTACCCAGGGGACAGTCTCCAGGGTCTACAACCCTCCTCTTTTCTGCGCAGTTTTCAGATGAAGGGCTTAACTGGCCCAAATACCCGCACTGACAGGTAATTTTCCTCACCTGTACCCAATGCTCTGCAATCACTGAACCCCACAACTGCTGCTGTCTTGCCAGAAGTGACAAGCTCCAAGCCTCCCCCACTTTATGAAATCTCCATATACCATTCTTGTGGAATTCTTGTATTGGTTGATGTGCTAAAATGAACCAAAACTGATACAAAGGATGAACTAGGGGCATCTAATTACCCACTCACACTAAATGGGGTCTCACGCTGGTTGGGTGATGGTATAGCAGTATAGGATAACACAACCCAAGGAACACTTTCCCCTCACTTCTCTAAGAGACATTATGTCTGTTTCATGGATAAGCAAAATAGCTCTACTAAGAAAAGTCCTTTGATCTAGTGACTACTGGAGAAGTGCTTATTTCTCCTAAATCTTGGTGAAAGGCCAGCAGCTCAAAAAATCCTCAAGCAAACCTCTTCAAGAGCAGAGCTTTTATACAAAATAATCTACTGGGGTCATTTGACAAGTTTTCTTCCTTGGAAGTTGAATGTAAGCAGGGTCCTGAGAGACCAGCTTCCAGTTCTTGTGTAAGAAACAATCCAGCTATTCCTCTTGGAGAAGAGATTGAAAACATGTTTGTGCATATTTACTTAACCTTTCTGTAGGAAGACAAAGAACTTGATGCATTCCTATCACAAATGAGCAAGGCTACAACCATATTACTTTTTCCAAAGCTTTTCTGCTCAGGCTTTGTATTCATTTTTCCTTGACACTTCTTTGTGGTCAATCGTCTGCTAAAATGGCCACATATCACTCTACGGGGGAGAAGTTTGTCATAAGTCTGATTTTCTTGTTCTGTGTTCCTCCTGAGTATTGAGCCAATGTCACTGAAGGAACTCCTAAGAGGACCAACACTCTTAGTCCAGCCATCATAAAAATGTACAAATAGGAAATCATCAGACCAACGTGTCTGTTTCTGTTTGTTCACATCATCCATGTCCAGTGACTTCATGTGCTCCTGGCTCAACTGATAACATCTGCAGGTTGTTGTGGCTACTGATTCACAGGTAGTCTTAGTTGCTACAGGCAGGCAGTAGAGAACTTTAAACTGTTTTAGTAGCTGTACTTAAACATCCTGAAAAACATACAAGACTTAAGATCATAGTATCATAGCAGGTAAGTTGACACAAAGTGCTTGATCTGAAATACAACTGAAACTTTCCTTGAAAGCTGGAATATTATCCTACAGCTCTTTGCTTCAAGCTTGAGCTTGAAGCGGCTCAGGTCAGACTCAAGCTTTGCTTCTCAACATAGCAGGGTGCAATGACACCAGCTTGCCAGATAATAATATTATTTAGGAGTTACTTTAGCTTTTAAGCGTTTTTTTATTCCAGTTTTCCATGTGCAAAACAAAGAGTGTAAGTTTAAGGAAGGAAATGAGTGAGTATTCCCCAAAGAAACTTCTGCAAAATACATGCTTTCTAGAGCATTCAAAATGTTTCTTTCCATGTGTTGCTCACGTACCCTTGCCATCTTCAAACAGTTGTAAGGCATTATTTTCCCTGTCTTACTTGCCTTGTTGCCAACCTGGTCACAATTAATTTTTTAACCTCCTGAAATTGTCATTCTGATCTTGACAATTACTTTGTGCAGTAGTTCTTGTAATAAACATACTATGTAAACATTAGAAAAGTGTTATACTTACAGCCAAAGAAATAAGGAAAAACCTGAGAGATACAGGTTTCTTTGCGACCGAAAGAGTTTCATCTGAATATGATCAAAGGCATTGCTGTTGACATTTGCAGCCTTTTCATTCACATGAACAGATGAGTATTTCCTGACTTCTCTAATAGCATCTGCAAACAAAAACAGTCTGTTCTTATTCACATCTGTGGGTGTACATGTATGCTAAACCACACCTTAGTATTAGAAATATGTACTTCGACTTTCTGCTCAGCAAACAGTAATAGGACAAATAGTGACATCACGTATGTTATCCATGCTTTTAAAGATCGGTCTTGATAAACCTTGAAGTGCTCTAGCACATTTCCAGAAATATTAACAAACCATTGCTCAAAATATGCTTGAACAGGTATTTCAAACACTTGTACCTAGCCACCAGGGATCAGACCAAAGCAACTTGCTCTACGGATGCTACCAAAGACCCTATGGTGTCAAAATGTCACTGCTGACAACTGAGCTAAAATTCCCCAGTGGACAAACAGTGAGAAAAGAGAAAAAGCAGCAAAAAGAAGTAGTATGTGCTCAAGTATTTGCTTCACACAGAGTTTTCTTAAGATACACACGTGTTTTAGTAATGACAGAAAGGTCTATTTTATGCTTCAATCATAGAGGGAGAAAATTGTTTATTTAACATCCATCAACATAGGAAGATTGTGGCAATGCAGCAGTAGTAACATCAGTAGTGACTACTAACTGCAACAAGAGCATAAAAAGAATGGAGGAAAAAAGCTACAACTCAGCTTTCTTTCATCTGCCTTTCATACATCTTTCAGCTTCCTTCCATCCACCACATACTCCTGATGGTCCTGCAAAAGGACCAGTGCACTGCAAACACCTTCCCAAGGACAAAATAATTAATTAGGACTTACATCCACCTAAACCTAACCCAGTTAAGAGTTCATATTACAATCTTTAAATGCAAGATCATGAAACATTCTTAAAACCAATACAGCACCTTAAATCTCCTCCTGCACATCAACAAAATACATATTTCTTGTAGTTTTCTGTATTCTATATGTATTCTGTGTATATTCTGTATTTCTCTATTCTGTATTCTGGAGTTCTTGCAGAATATTTTGGCCAGATGTTATTAAATTGCTGCTACATTTGTCTAAGCAGGCAAAATCAACTGCAAACAAAAGCACGTGTGAATATCATCACTTGTGACTCTCTCATATGTCTAAGTTATTTAGGTGGTAAAAAAACCTTGAAGTGAAGCTTTAAACAATGCATATCCCTGTTATATAGGAAGAGTCTAGGCCTGCAGTAACCTATCACTTCATGCTATGGGGCAGGTATCTCATCACTGTTTTCCTTTAGCCCAATTCTATCTTTCCACAAAATTAATGACCAGCACCAACTCAAAAGCAAACTTTGGTCAAAGTTTTCAACAGATTTCAACAGAGTAAGTTAAATACATTAGTTATCAGTCTTAAACCATTTACTGAAGGCCTAATTTTAAGAATAATAATAAACATAATCTTAAAAAAATAACAGAATAGTCTATTTGCATTTCTGGTACTTTAAATATTAAGAATATAGTACTGTTGCCTAGTCTGACATTGTTATATATGTACGTGCATCTGTGTATTTCCCTCAGCAGAAAAAACATGCATTTTTTTCTTTCCATTTCAAGTAGCCTAGAATTAAGTAGCATGTGTATTCTAAAGCACTGGAAACACTTATCCATGGAGAACTACTTAGTTAATATCCCCAAAACACAGGAGAACTACTTTCATCACTGAAATGTAGGAGATGCTTAGTACACAGCAGTCAGGACAGACATTAAATTAAATCAGTCAGGCATACGGTAACCATTAAAGCTTTACTCTTACTTCATAGACCTTAGGATCTACAGATGTAGCCAGCAGCTGGTTTGTATCTGTGCTGAGCAAAAGTATTCAAACAGCCCAGTGCTTTGATATATTCTGGTCTCCTATTTCAACAGCAACCAAAAGAAAGAGTGCCATCTGCTGCATGAGGTGCAGCTCAGCCAAACTGTGGTGTCAGATTCATTTACCTGTCTGAGAAAGGAAAACCAAGCAGCAGCCTAGATTAAGCTCCATTTTTCCTTCTCACTCACTCAGTATATTACAATTGTATTTGGATTCCCAATGTGGATGCAGTAGCCCTCTCCTCTTCCATTCCACTATGTAACTTTTCAATAAATTAGCTGACTTACACCAGGCTTCAATCCCTTCCATTAGTTTACTGATATAAACTAAATGTACCATGTTTCTTTTACCCATTTGTTAAGAAATTAACACTTACCAAGAAACAAGACAATCAACAGAACTATTATTGTAAGGAACATCTTGTTCCAAAATACTGCCATTTTGCTCCATAGAGGAAACATAAAAATCTTCTGCCATCTGTAAAATAGAGTTGTGTTATTCAAAAATAATTAAGCACTAACAGAAGAGCATTACAACCCCACGGAAGAGAGCTCTGTTATTGATAAGAGACTTGCATAATGTCTCTCAACAGCTCCTTTAATCACAATACAATTTAGGTATACATTAACTTTTCCAGTAATCTAACTTCTTTTTTTTTTTTGTTAATACAGGGGAAACAGTTGTTGTTGCAAGTTCTTTAACTTAGCTTATACTTTGGCTAGCACTGTTATATTCAGTCCTGACTATAACAAGGGATAGGGTAAAGACTGTAAAATCAATTCCATTATTTTTATTTTTATCCACTAATACCTCTTGTAGCCAATAAAATTAAAAATGTCCAGAAATTCTCTACCATCCTCCTTCAGAAGGCTTATTTTCTACAAAGATGAGTCTGCATAACTCTGAAGAATAAGGATTGTTAATTACATTCTAACTTGTAATGACAACAAAACGGACAATTCTTGTGTTCGTATTTTGTTAAGGGTTAAAACCTCTTTCCCAAGCATACATTTTTTGGCTACAGAAAATTCTTCCTCATCTTCTGGTGAGACCAATGGTGGTGTATACAATTTTTTAAAATTATTTTTTCTTAACAGTTAGTTGTCTAATTGATGTTGCTGCATAAAGGGCTGTGGCAAAAGTCACACTTGCTGGACAAAGAACATCCAGTGTGCTCAAATGAACTGAACAAGTGATTACAGAGCATCTACTGCAGGTTAGAACCAGGGCTTTGCTGAAGATTAGAATCAGTGCTACTGCACAAATGAAATAATACCTAATCATGCCACAGGGTTGTAACACAGACATACAACTCACCATCTGATTATATGAGGTAAAATTTCCTACTTTTATTAAGACTATTTATGCTTCCCAGAGATTGTTAAAATATTCTCTGTTACAGCAGTTTCCAAACAATTATGAATTTAATTTAAATGAGACCATAGCATCATCTCCTATAGTTTTTTCCAGTTCTCTACCAGAAATAATTAAAATGTTTTAGCATTGTGCATGCAAAAATCTCATTTAAGTCTTCTAGTATAATCTGAATTCTTTACAGCAAGACAGACACAGTCTGTATCAAACAAAAAGCTTACTTCAAGCTACAACTCACACAAAGCCAACTCACCAACTCTTTAAACACACAATTTTCAAGCTCCATACTGACCTCCACTTAAGAAGTGATTCTTTGAGGTATGACCTCAGATAAACTACATCGCCAAGTTATAATCAGGTTAAAAATATGGATCTCTTTACAGGAAAATCTTCCTGTGTTTTATTTTCACATTTACTTTTCCTCAGCAAGTACTGACATTCACATTTACTAAAACTTCACTTCCTTTTGGTGACAAAAGTCATCTAAATATAAAACTTCCAAACTACAATACTAGCCACAATTTTAAATGTACTACACTTAGTAGAACAGTTCTCTTTGTGTATTTGCATTTTTATACTGTCAATTTACTTGTTCCCCAGGAACTTGAAAACTTGTTAGCAAATTTGAAAAAAAAATATTAAAAAAATGTGCACACACAAGAGAGACAACGAATCCATTTGAAGACTGACAACTTAGTAAACTGAAACTTCCAAGAACAGCAGTTTCCCACCTGTCAGTAACCATGCATGCCTTACTGCTGACAGAACCAGCTCCCAGGCCACCAAGATGCATCAGGCAGAGCTGCTGCTCTCTGGTACTGACATAGCAGCTAAATCTGATTTTTAACCCCACGAGATTCCTGCTAGTTTTGTTAAGAAGGTAATTGTATATATCACATAAGGGATAAAGTTATTTCACTTGTTTGGAAACCACTGTTCAGAGGAATAGCTGAATGCACCAAACAAAGGACACAAATCTATCCTTTCCATATAATTAAAAGCACTATGCTTAAAGTTTGAATGAATTTTGGTAAAGCTGCACATTATGAATTTGCTTTTCAGCCACAAACACTGGACTCTGTTTGAATCATAAGTGAAATATATTTCAATACTCCCAAAGTATTATGCTTGTGACATCAGCCTGCAGAAATTCTTGCAACTAGTTTCCTCACATAAGCCATTAATAATCTGATGATTATGGATCCCATAATACTCCTCTCCTCTTACATAGTTGCACTTTTGCTTAGAGAGCAATAAGAAATACAACAACTCAATAGTCTAGGTCGAAATGCTGAACTCCTCATAAGCCAACTTAAAAAACCAGAAGTTGAATTAGATTTTAGAACAGTTTCAATTTCTCAAGCTGAGGAAACATGACTAATCGTTGGTACCAGTTGTGGAGGAGACAGTCATTTTCAAGACTCCTCCACAGGCTTAAGTAGTAAAATCTAGACTTTCCATAACAACTCTTGTTCCTTAAGAGGACAGTAAAAGCTATATCACTCTAAATATATCTAAAGATGCAGGAAACAAACACACAACAGTTTTTATGGAGCATTGCTGAGACAGAGACATATAAAAAAACCGAAAACAGCAGCTCTAAACTTTCATTCTGCTTGTTGTTTTGGGGGGTTGTGAGGTTTTTGTGTGTTCTTCTTTTGAGACTTCCTGATACTCTAAAAAGAAATCATAAGTCTGCTTCTCTTGCCTCCTGCAGAGAATCTAGCTTTATTTCCTGTAGGGAAATAATATTACCAAATTTGAAGAGCTACTTACAGAAAATAAGAAAATGCTCTAAGTCAGGCCTCAGTAAGGGTAATAAATTAATTTTGTTTCTTTCCCTGTGTGCATTTATTTTACAAGAATCTATTATTTTCTTAATTGTTCTGTTGTGTTCCAGAAGTAGTACTATTTTCTTAATCTATATATGAGTTTTTATTGAGTTTTACAGAGGCCTTTATTCCAGTGGTCCTGAACCTTCTGTTTCAAACACAAGTCCAGTTTTTTTAAACAAGTGATCACAAATTTCTTGCAGCCCTTACACAGTTTGCTGCTTGCTTTGAATATCTGACGTCTTATCTGTTCTGCAGCCACAATGCCTAGTGTACACCAAAACATAAAGTTGTACCTCACAAATATGACAAACAAATGCTGAAAAAACCGCATTCTACTCTCATTTATTACTGCCAGATGCCTTCCTCTATGCTGCCTACTCCACAACTCTGGGAGAAGTCGCCCCACCTGCTGAAGCAAAGCAGGGGGCTCCTCTGGACACCCCGACCTCTGCTCTCGGATGAATCAGCATTGCCTAGAAAACATAAAGCTCCTTAAAGAGGCTTGCGATTCTTGCAGCTCCTGATCAGCATTCCTTCGGCTTTGTTCACAACTAGTTTAGGATGCAGCAAAGCTCCGTGTTTATGAAAACAGAAGCGTAAAATAAACCCAAACTGGTGAGAAGAGCGAGCTGCGTTGCTCATCACACCTAAGTTCTCCTACCTCAGCGGAGAAATGAACGGCAGGCAGAGTACGAGAATTACTGCTATTTCGCCGTACAGGAAGGCAGCCACTGCCGTCCATTGGAAAGTCATCGTCCCGGCGGCCTGCGGAGGAACGGGCGGCTCAGGCGGGCGGCTCTGACTTCCCCTCCCGAACGACACCGGGGACAGGGAGGTGGGGACCGCGCCGGCCCGGCGGGCAGAGCCCCCGGCCGAGGCCCCGCGGGTTCCTCCCGCCGCCTCTCGCCCCCCAGCGCTGCCGGCGCCCCCCGCGCGGCTGCGGAGCCCCGGGGCCGCCTCATCCTCCCTCCCTCCCTTCCTCCCTCCCGCCCGGCCTTCGAACCTCGTCAGCGCCGGCACACGGCGGAGCTGATGGCGGACAAGGGGCGGGAGCGGGGCCTTACCGGCCGGGGCTGCGGAAGAGCGGGCCGGTCTCTCCCCCCGGCACAGGGCGGGCCGGGCGGGGAAACGGGGTGTCTGTGCGAACAGGGTGCTGCCTCCGCCCTGCCCGGGAGTGTGGGCAGGGATGGGGCTGAGTGACACGGTGGGGGCGGTGCGGAGCTGGCGGCGGCCCGGTCGGGGAAAGGTACGGTCGGGGGAGGGAGGCAGAGTCCGGGCCCGCCCGGCCCCGCCGCAGAGGCCGCGCTCGGCCCGGCCCGGCCTGGCCCGGGTGCCCGGCCACGCGTGCGGTGCCGCCTGCGGAGCGGGGGACGAGAACCACGGCGGGCGCGGAGTTATCAAGGGGCCCCACCTGTGTTGGGAAACGCGTGGACCTACGCGGTGAGAAGGGTTCAAATGAGCATTATCTTTTTCCTATCTAGCGAATGGTTGTGAGCATTTTGCTGCGGAATCCTGCTGTGAATATCCTACCGCTCCATGACTCGAGCTTAATCGACTGGGGACTTCAACTCTGCTCTCCAGCATTATCATGAGTTTCTAAAGTTTAGTTAAAATACTGCGTGTGTCCATCCCTTTCCTTCTCCATGTGCCGCACTACATTAATGTATTAAGACCCAGTAAATCGTTTTCTCAAGGAAAACAAGTCCAGTATTCATAAAGACAGTACAAATAACAATCGAACAACAGTCTCACTGTCAAACAGGCTTGTTTGGGCCTCAGTATTCCTTCAGAAAACCCTGTTCTACTGTCCTGCACAATGCTTTTTATCAGCATACCAAGGCTCCAAGCACATTATTTCCATGCAACTCTCCTTCTTTGCTCCTGCATTAGAAGGACATCCTCTGATCACTTTTTCCTTTTGATTCTAACATGCTGAGGTGCTGTCAGTGGAAGAAGTCTACCTGGGCATTGTGAGAAATCAGGTTGTGGTTCGTGTCAATCAAATAGCACCCATCTATGTATGTGTGTCTGTGGGCAATGCAGACAGAGACCATGGGATTATTATAAAGAAGAGTTTTAAGAATCAGCTAAAGTAAGGCATGGAAGTGAGGTTTAACAAAGTTAACTATATAACAGTAAACTTCTAGCTAACAGTTTATTTTAACAATAAAATTGTAATTACCTACAAGTAATTAATATAAGCTTTAAAATACCTTGTAGTATAAGTTTCAAACTATTCTTCGTACAAGCTATAAATTGGTTTTTTTTGGAGTATAGAAGAATTTGGAAACACTTAAAAAGGGGAAGTAAGCTGAGAGGAACATGAACTGAGAGGCATTTTTAAACATGCTTATTTTAAGTTTTGTAATAACTGAGAAAGAGGCCCTATGATGACATTTTTTTACACATGCTGGCTGTAAGTTGTGAAATGACTGAAAGAGGACTTGCAAAATGTATACTAGCAGAATATATATATGCTTTCTTAGACAAACTGTATAACCAAAATAATGCTAGTGGAAAAAAGATATTTTAGAAGAAGAATAGGAGGCTGAAGAGACATCAGAAGACCATCTCAGACCACCTCAACAACAGAGCTTCAAAAACCACAGCTGCTGATTATGAAGAAAAGCAAGTAGAAAGTAACTGAAAGTTTGAGGAAGTGAAGTGCCTAGAATGGTATAAGAAGACTACCATGTGAATCCTGAATTTGTGCATTGCTTAGGGCAGTGACCCTCACGCACTCAGTGCTGTAAAATTTGCTCACCTTTTATTGAACAAATTAGTAAATTTGCTATATTGCTTCATGTATTGGCAAGTCTAGCTTTTCATTTATAAGAGCATCACCAGCACACTTTGACACAACTACTTGCTTTGGGGAATTCTTTCCTAATGAAGTTCCATCAACATGAGACAGATAAAATGCTGTGAATAGTAGTTCTTTGTTACTCTAATCCATCGGAACTGACATGGAGTGGGAAGTTCTTGTATAAGCAGTTTTGAGCAGAGCTGTTTGCAGCTGCTCACAATCTGAAATTGTTTACTTAAAATTTCCCAGGGCTGCAGCCTGGGGATGGAGCCAGTGTGTCAACATTTTCCTAGTTACTGCCAAGCAATGTCTGGATGAAAGGTTACATCCCAAATAATTGTTTATGCACAACAAATACTGGAGAGAGATATAAGGAGTCATTTCAATCCAAACTACACAGTAGGAATAGCCCGAGTTTTAAGTGGCATCTAAACACATTTTCATAAACAAATTTAATCAGCACTATAGACAAAACACAACCTCTTAGAATGTTCTGGTTATTACATTTTAACTATTAGCCTACAGCCACTATACTTCACTGAAGTTATTAAAAAGTGAATAAAGACTTTCCTTTAATTACAGAGAAGTTTCCATTTCTGATTACATACTCACCTCTTTCTAGCACTGTAAGCTGCTCTGCCACTAGCATAGCCTCATACTGATAGGACTATGTTCACTTGTCCCCAGTGCCAGAGACCTGAGTAGTGTTTTCACTTTAGGAGCTTCATGAGATCTCAGAAAGACTCACTGAGTGTGTCTGCACTTCTGCAGCTGATGCATGTTACCCACCAACCTAAAATGAGATCTGAAAAGATGTCTCCTGCAAACAGCTGTGAGACCTCTCTTCTCCTGTTGAGTGCACTCTGCTGCTCCTGGAAGGAATTCTAACTGAAGCTGTAGGAGTCAGGGTTGTTGATCTAAGGCTGTCTCTCTTATACTGAACCGCCATATGATTAATATAATGCCATACTATATAAATAAATAATTATAATTATATATATATATATATATATATATATATATATATATATATATATATATATATATATATAATGGCTGGCTGCTTTAGGGGAAAAAATTCACAAACCTTCAAACATTACAGTTAAAAGGAATACTTTCCTCTTCCATCAGAGACGTGACAAAATATTCAGAAGCAGAAATAGGAAATGCCTATATTTGATGATGAGGAGTGAAATCAACTAATAACTCTTCTGAAACAAAAAGGGAAGTTTAAACTTGTTCTATTTTGGTTTCTGTGACAGCCTTATCATACACTGCTTTTGCCCAACCGTCAACCCAAGAGACCAAAGAAATTTAACAATAGGCAGTAAATAGGATTGTATAGTTTGTGCTGGGGTTGTTGCAGCAGGATAAATATTGCAAAAACATAGAGATATAATGAGAATATAGTATTGTTGTGCAGGGGGTTTAACATAAAGAACAGGATCAGTTACATGAGGCAAAGAACATAGAATAGGAAACAATACTTTGTATCTTATGTTACTTGCTTTGTACTTATGTTACACTTAAAAACTAGAAAATAGACTGACCGCCTGGTGATGTTAAAAGTAACAGATACAGGAGAAGGACTATATCCAGTGGTTTTAAACTGGAAATTAGTATTCTTCCATATTTAAATGTCTTATAAGGAGAAATATGACCATATACTAAGAACAACACTGGTAGCTAAATAACTCTCATCCTTAGCAATTTATGTATATTGGAACAGTATACAGTTAATATACTAGTTAGTCAAGTATAACTAATTATTATTTATTTATTATGTATTTATTAGTTAGTTAACTAGTTAGTTAAGTATAGCTTAAAGACTCCCAACTTTACGGTTTATTCTATGGAAACACAATGAAGTATGTTCAGATGCATACAAAATTCAGAATGAATGTGTACAATTCATTTCACCCCTGAAAATGAATGATGAGCTTCCATTGACTTTTATGATACATAAAAGGCCAGATCAAACACTCCATAATTACTACCAATATTACCGCAACCAAGGTTTTGTACTTCAGGCAGAAATCTGTGATTAATCTCACACAGGCACAACAACTGCTGCCTTTAAAAATCATGAAGTACTTAGTTCCTAAATAGGTCAAGGTATTTCCAGGCCTCTAAAATTCAATTTTCCCACTACTAAAGAAAATAAAGAAAGCCTTTAGTTTGTGTTGATTGTATATAATAATTTTTTGTTCTCTGCTCCTTGAGGCTAATGGGACAGTTTACTAAATATAATAGTCACTAGCCAGATCATAAAACTCTTTAAAAAATGGCAACAAAGGGCTTAGTTAATTCTTTTACAAGTCCTTGTCTTCTACAATTCAGTTGCACAGTTTTACTTCAGAGGAGGCCAGAGGCATTTCAGAACTGAGAACTGTGTTGCAACATAATTGGATGAACTTGATACTGGAAATTTGGCAGTACAAAATACATAGTCATACAGTTGGAAGCACTTTTGCTCTAAAGTTGGGAGCTCATAATTTACATGATGAATATTAGTTGAGGAAAAGTGAAATATTAGAAGTAATATTAACTGCAGAAGACACTGCTGGGATTTTACCTGGAATGCTATATAGAATTGTGCCCAACTAATGTCAGGAAAATATTACAATCCAGAAGTGTGAAAAAATAGTTGTCTGAAGGAATGGAGACAAACCAAACATGGTTGCAGAGGTTGTGTCAATTGGCCTAGGAGACCAAAGCACGTCTGTAGTTTTCCATTTGTTAGCACATTGGGAAGGTGGTCATATCAGAAGAGTTATGTAACTTTGCTGCCTTGAATAGTGAAATGGACTTGATGACTTGGGTCATGCCTTTCAAACTTATGTTAATATGCCTAAATCGGACATATTCATTATGAAAAATGATCAGGTATTTTATGCTATCGCATTTTAAAAAAGTGTAAATTTAAGATACCTGAACTATGAAAAGGTTTGGAGAGAGCATCAAAAGCAACCTTCCCTCCTCCAGATTCCTGTATAATAAAAAAATTACAACTGCATACAAAACCAAGTAATTTATTTAGGAAATTTGGAACTATTCACATGTCTGTTCATAGAACAATCACAGTCAGAAAACTGGCAATTTTTGGTATGAATTTCTGTGTAAACATATAAAGAAAAGATTTATTTGATTACAAGTAATTGTACTGTACAGTTTTGTGAAATTTCCCTTGCAGAACAAATGCAGCTGGTGTGTAACAATATTATCTTGTTCTAATTTTCACTATTTCTCTCCTATATAATGATTCAAAGCCAAGTGGCTGTCATGCTTTGATAAGCAACATGCCAGCAGGCAGAAAGGCCTGCAAGAGCCCCACTGAGAGAATCTGTCAGCTTTCCTTTGACCTAAAATGTTCTGGTTTGGTAGATGATAGGGATTTAATCTTGTATACAATTATTCTACAGTAGATAAATAAACCTGAATTTAGTTTGATTGAACTTAGAAATCTTGTTCTTTAAATTCAGTTAAGTTTGTACTTAAACTATCTCTTAATTTTCCTTTTTTCTTCTTTCCCTCTTCATTTTCCTTCTTCCTTCTTTCCATAATTGTTTATCTATTCTGGGATTCTTTTGCTATAAAAAGTATGGAATTTTTCTAAATTATAAGTAAGTTACAAAGCTTTAGGCTGTGAAAGAAACATCAAATTTAAAGAAGGATAGTATGATAGGATTTAAGCTTATGTTATCTAAAGCAAAAACTTCTATAGTTGCTCCCTTGGTATTCTTTTGGTCTGAAATTACTGGCATTATCTGTAAGTAGTCCTGATTTTAGGAGGTTTAATGTAAGAAAGGCCCTAGTTTTGCAATCATATTGCTGTAAGCAATTATCTAGTGAAAAATTAAATTATTAGGGCCTTACAATAATCAGTCCTCTCTGTAGTAGTGAACTGTAAATAGAATTCCACATTTGTAGAATCTTGAATATTCTCTAGAGTGAAAAATGGAGACATAAAAATATAAAGTATCATCCAAATGATAATATTTTGCTGTGTTGAAAATAGTGTACAAATGTGACTGAAAAGTAAAAACCCAATTAAAACTTTTTCAGTTTATCGACAATTGCAAAATACAAGTTTACACAGGACTAGCATATTTTCATTTACCACAAACCATAATGGTCATTCAGATAATCTAGTACTGCTGAAGTACTTGATAAAACATTAAAAACTTTCTTTTCTTGTTTTGAAGTTATGCGCTCCATCATGTACATTAAGTGGTGGTGAAAACATGTAAAAGGAGTTCCGTGTTCAAGAGCAATGTCAATCCAGTCCTGGATGCACTGAAAAGGTGTCTCTTCATATCCTGCAAACATAGCTGGATTTGCCAAGAGTCCTCTAGCCACCATTATACCTTCAAATTAGAAATTAAAGCAGTAAGTTACATTCTAGTTTGAATTTTATGCTCAGTCTTCCTGTAGACTTTGTACAGCACCCATTAGGACAACCACCCAAAGCTTACAGATGGTAATGGGAGAACAATGGGGTGAGTATTACAGCTGTATCAGAGAAATTCATTGAACAAGGCAGACCTCAGAGTATCTACAACACCTATCAACTCATTCCAAAAATTCTGAAACAAAACACAACAGAAGCATTTTTTCCCTTCTTTTGAAGCTGCAACTAATTAATACTTTGTTTTTATTTGCTACACACTTTATTGACTTTATAACATAAAATTACGATGGAAAGAGAACCAATAATTTTCTGTGCAACTCAGTCTATTCACTGTCCTTCTACTAAGAAATCAATGGCTCAATTAAGTAAATTTTAGGACTCTTGAGCTGCAGTAAATCTTTCTGAACAGCATGTAGTGTATTTGCAACTCTAATCCCATACTGTCAGATAAACCCATACAAGTTCTACTGTAATTTTTCCGTGATTAAGGGATTCTGTTTTCCTGCATGCATATCAAGATACAATCTATCACACTCAATTTTTTCTTTAAAAATGAAAAATTTCTTTTGTCATTGTCTATGACAGAAAAAAAAAATGCTTAATATTTTTACTACTGAAGAAGGTCAGCTGGATTATGACAACATTTTTTTCTATTATACATTTCCTTCTTGCTCCGTATTTGGGGGAAAAGTCACTGTAAGCAGCAGGCAGTTCAGTTCAATTTCTGTTGTTGCTATTAAACAGCAACAGTGTCAGCAGCAACCTGACACAGGTACTGTTTTCTTTCCTGTTTTTCTCTAGCTGGAAGACACAATGTCTGTAGATACAGATTAACTCTTCAGAACATAAACCAAATCTCCATATTGTCTTGAAACCACAACAGTTGCAGGAATCTATTGTGACTAAATAAGTGCAAAAAATTCCCAAATTTTATGACTGAAAGTTCAGTGCCTCACTGTGTCCTTGAAGTTAACCATCTGGCTTAACAATATATCTCTTTTCCACTGTATTCTTACTGTAAGAAATCTGCTCCCATGTGCAGGAAGTAGAGATTTCCAAGTGGAAGTTTACAGTTCTTTAAAAGATGATCAGCTCCATAAAGAGACAGAATGTCTGAAGGTCTCCCTGAACTCCACTACTGAATGATGAGATAGCATAATTAATCACAGAGCTTTTGTAATTTGCCTCGGAAATAATTATTTGTGGCTTTAAATAGCAGTGCTCTAGTGTTCTGATGATTACCAGTGATTCTGCTTATGAGTTTTTCTTTCATTTGTCTCCTTAAGGAGAGAAATCACTCAAATCCTGTCCTACTTATATCCAAAATAAATACCTTGAAATCTGGTAAATTTACTTAGAAAATAGAGTATGTTTAATCTTACCATCTGCTTCTGTTAAGTGATGAACATTTTCAGCATCTTTTAAAGTTTTAATGTCTCCATTAGCCACAATAGGTATAGACATGCTTTGTTTAATTATTTTAATTGCATCATAATGTACAGGTTGATGCCTTTCTTCTATACTTCTCCCATGTACTATAATCCATGAAACTCCAGCTGCTTGAGCTTTTTGACACAGGTCAACTGTTCTTTTTAAGTCCTCATGGATCCTAAAATTGCAAGGAATGAAAGCATTAGGTAGTAAGTTTCCTGGCCTATATAAAAAGCACTCCTCCATAAGGAGGAATTATCATAGATTTCCAAAAATAACAAAATAAAGACAATATTACTGTTGGAAAACAGTGTTTGATTTTTGGGTTTTTTTAAAGATATATGTGTTCAGTGTATGGAAACGTGTATTTAATTTAAACAGTTCCCAATTACATCTCTGTAATGTACATGGTAAATTTTATAGATTGAGCAAGAGTACCCAAAAAATCTAAAATCAACACCATGAGTTTGCATATTTTGTGGGGAAAAAAAAAATCCAATTTATAATAGTTCCCCTTTCCAGAAGGATTGGAAACTGAGTTGAAACTTAAATGACAAATAGCAAGAGCCACATAGAATATATGGTTTAATAAAGGATCAAGAATGGTCATAGAATCATAGAATGGTTTGGGTTGGAAGCAACCTTAAAGACCAGCCAGTTCCAAGCCCCTGGTATAGGGAGGTAGTAGATCTTCCACTAGACCAGGTTGCTCAGAGCTAATCCAACCTGACCGTACAATCTTCCAAGGATAGGCATCCACAACTTCTCTGGGCAACCTGCTCCAGGGCTTTACCACCTCCACAGTAAAGAATTTCTTCCTAATATTTAATCTGAACCTGCCCTCTTTCAGTTCGAAGCCATTCCCCCTTGTCCTGTTACATCATGCCCTTGCACAAAGTCTGTCTCCATCTTTCTTCTGGACTCCCTTTAGGTACTGGAAAGCTGCTGCAAGGTCTCCCTGGAGCCTTCTCTTCTCTGGGCTGCACACAAAGCAATACAAAACAAGTCCACAGAAGTTTAGAAGCTGATGTAGGAAAGCAGAATGTATTCCTTACAGCAGCTGTGGAAGCAGTTCCCAGTTTTGTTACCCATCCCTTTATACCCAACTGCAACTGTGGCTTTGCTCTCTAATAGCTCATAAAGCAAATCCTTGTGATGACATAGACTATGCATTGCTTTTCTTTTATAGAAGCCCTAATCTTTTAACTTGTACTTTCATGTTGTTTGGATTGCAAGAGAACTCTAGCTTACAGTATGTTATCTGGGTAAGTAGTCAAAGGCTGTGCTAGTTCTAAGTTTTGTATTACCTGCCCCAGATATCTGAGTCAAAAAAATCAGCAGTCTTCACATGTAAGGAACATACTATAACGTGTAGTATTGCATTAACAGAATTACAAATATTACCATTACATTAAATTCTTCAAGGGAAAAAAAAAGAATTCTATGTACCACAAACAGCACTTAAGTTAGACCTACCTTATTTTAATGGATACTGAAAATTTAGGGTTGTCAATCTGACTCCGTACATGTCTCACCATATCTTTAACAAGCTCAGGTTTATTTATTAAGCAAGCACCATAACCTTCTGAAATCGCCCATCTTTAAAAGAAAAAGAACATTCATATTCTGCATTTGAAGAAATGCAAAGCAGTATCAGCTACATACATCAGTTTCTTTCCTTATGACTTCAGAATGCGTGGTTAAGTAAACAGAGGTAGTACTGGCTGTAGATCAATTATTTATTTGCAGTTTGGTACAGCTTCTAGATCTTGGTTCAGTCTCCATTGTGCTACTAGAACTTTGGATAAGTTACAAATCTCTTTAAGTTCAATTTTCTGTCCACAGAATGGACTCATAAGGAAGATAAATTAAAATTTAATCTACAGTGCATGCATTTAAAAAAATAATTTGATGTTTCCCCTTTCCTTGTCATGGATTTTTTTTTAAACAGATGACAAGTTCAGATTAAAAAGGAGGATTTTTTGAAGTGCAAGTGAGGACATTATTTTAGTGATATACTGGTCTCACTATTTTGCAAAGGCAAAAATAACCTTTGCTTCCACTTAACAGCAGCAGTTTTTAAAATGATTTTTCTTATAAAGGCACATAAAGTACACTAACTTTTGTTATTTTGAAACTAATATGCACAAGAAACAAAAGATTCAAATGTAAGTATGTATTTTTGGCCTAAAAGGAACAGAGAGTCTGACATACTTAACTGTAGTTAACTTTAAAAAAACCCCAATACTTCCATGCAGAAGTATCAGATCACTCTAGAAAAGTCTTCTCAAACACTACAGTTTTAAGTCAAGAAAACCTAATTACAATAGAAAAAATAAGTATTTTCACTGTAATATTATCTTTTACTTTCCTACATTTTTCAGGTTTTCATTTAGAAAAAGACTACCTGAGAAACATGTAATAGATAGTTCTCAACTGAACCAGTCAGTTTCACTCTGTTTCACTGTCAAGACAAAATCTTTATCAGTTTAAGTGAGAAGTACATCACTAATTCACTGTACTTACAAATTTAATACAAGATGGAAGAAATTATTTTCAGTACTTTATCTGTATAATTTTATTTAAAATACTATCCTTCACTTGCAGATGTTTGAGATGTGACGGACTTGCCTCATTATTCTGGAAATTGCTACATCATGATTCAAAACACTCTGCAAATTATTTGCAGCAAGCTCTTTTTGGTAGTGCACATTGAACAGTTGTTGAGAAGGGATGTACACTTCTGAGCCAACACTCAGTATCTCAGAAATTAAAAAAGGCAATTTGGCAAATACATATAGTTCTCCCAGTCTCACCATGGTGACAGGTGTCTGGGAGCACTCAGAACAGTGCCTTAGCACATAGACATTCCTGACATCTTAAAAAGCTCTTAATCTCCTGAAATCTATTTTTAGGTTAAGACAGAAATTATGATGGATAGGAAGACTGTCATTCTTTAGTCTCATTAATTATTTCATCATATTTACCCAGCTTTTTCAAAACTTTACCTCTGAGGACAGCCACAGTTTAGGTCTATTCCATCAGCAAAAGGACAGATGATACGGGCAGCATCACACAAAACCTGTGCTTCTTTAGCAGCGAACTGAACGATCAGTGGGTGATCACCTACACAAATGAAAATATATTTAGAGATTTAAAAATTCCCAGAAAATAAAAAGAACAAGTTCTAAATTGTTGAATGCTTTTTTTGTATATTGTACAGCTGTCTGACCATGCATGGAGGGTGACTGGACAACATGACCCACAGAGGTCCTTCCAAGCTCATCTGCTTTGTGATTCTGTAAGCTCCCAATCGCAAATAAACAAAGGTGGCTGGCTTCATACTAAATGAGTATGTCTATTAACAGAGATGGGAATTCAGACAAATATAGGTGTCCTACACAGTTGCTGGCTTAACATACACTTTCTGACCGAAACTGGTCAGTTGCTAATCTCACAAAGACCATCTATGAAACTAGGCATTCTCTAATTTTCAGCAGCCTTGAAGCTTCCCTTCCTAGTCTGCCCCTTGTTATCTGCATGGTGCCCCTTTGCTGTGCTGACACAGCTGTCTGTCTTGCCCGGAGGGAAACTTGCTTACAGAATCATTAACCCGTCAGGAAGGAACTGAAACACCCACAAGCTTTGCCCTTCCTCATCCCAGCCCATCATTTTCCTTTTCTGTGCCAACATGTCTGTTTTTTATCCACAATGTGACACGCAGAGTTGGAATGAGCACACGTGTGCAGAAGCAGCTCTAGCAGCTTTGTCTCAAGTGAGAAACAAAAGTGCTGGTGCTCCTCAGCTTGGGTCTGCTGAACTACTTGTGATTTACTAAGCCCCTGCAGAGAGCCAGATGGTCATTTGGAACATGCTCTCCTCTTTTACAGCTACTGCATTACATTAAAGGCATCTCAAGTATCTCAAGCAGTCTTAGCACTCACTTTCCATATAAACAATTGCTGTAGTTAAGAAGCAGCAGCATGATATCTGAGCACTGATGGAAAGAGATGATCCAGCAAATGCACAAAGCAAGTGCACTCCTGGCACTGAAGAGATCACAAGCGCTTTCTGAACATTTTTCCATTTTAGAGGAAAATAAGTAATTATTGAAATGGTGGAGATTAAGTAAGAAAGGCCACCAGTACCTTTTCAATCAAGCTGAGACACTTCTAGAAGTTACCTAAAAATCCAGCAAGCAAAAAAATTGCATGCATATGTTCAAAAGTGTCACTGTAATACAGTGCTCTAGCTGAAGAGATTTACATTGTTATAACTAATATTTTAAAATAAGCCCACATGCCTAGTTTCTCTTTATTGAGCATTAAGTAATAAAAATACTGAGTCTAGCCACATAAAATTTTTTAGCAGCAGCCACAAAGAACCTCTATCTGAGAAATACACAACAAAGAAACATTAATGCAGAAGAAAATGTAAAACATAAATTGCAAACCTACTCCACTAATTAGAAGACAAAATCCCCAAACAGCCAGCAAGTTAAAAATAAAACCACATGAAAGGTATAAATGCTAATAATGTAAATACTATAATCTGGTCAAAGCATGAGGCAGAATGTTTTACAGGCCTGTAAAATTAAGGACAGCATAAAAGAACCGAGTAGGGAAAAATATGGTGTTTACATCACTAAAACATTTCATCTCCTCCTTCCCTGTCCCAGCACACCCCAGAACACACTCCACATCTGACCTGTAGAGCTTCAATGCCACTGCACTTTGTGTAGATCAGAAATGTAAATAAATTCAAGTGGGGCAAACTAGTAACAGTGGAGCTTTGAGCCATATTTGAGTCAGTTATAGTCTTACCCATTTATTTTTACACACAATGAGTTATTTTTGAAGTTGCATTCCACTCTTAAGAGTCTACCTGTGCTTTCCAATGCAAATTTTCTCTGTAATTGTTCTATTTGAATAATGCACCACAGTACATAGTCAATGCTGAAACAGTGAAATACACTTTCCCTTTTACGTATACACTTAGGAAACCACAAATTCTGAGGTCTGAATAGACTAGATCATCCCACTTTGTAGACCCTACATGCTGATCTTCCTTGCATGTTAGTGGTGCTTTTCATTCTTCCAGTTGCAGCCTATGCTCATACATTCCTTGTCACACTGTTCTGCTGCAGCCACTTCATGCCAACAGATCTGTATCGTTCTTGTCACCTCTTCCCACATACTTCAGATCTCTTTAGGGCCATGACACTGTGCAAGTCCTCATACTTCTTTTAATATGTGTTCTGGTTATACTTTTGAACCATGCCTGAAGCCTTGCTTCTCCCCCTCAACCCCAGCCATGCTTAAACTATGAGCCTCTTTTGTACTTTCTTGTGCTCGTATCTTGAGTCATCAACCAACAGCCCGTTCCACTTTCCAGTCTGGCTCATGTGAAACCCTTCTTTTGTCAGTCCTTGACTCCCCTGTATCAATGGCTGGTCTATTAGTTTTTTCACCTTTACTAACACTCTTATTAGAGACTAGAAAACTTTTCCTGGCAATGAGTTAAAAACAGTTGTCTCTGAAACACGCATGAAACAATTGCTAGAAAAATAATCTTACTGTCATCATGTACCTGGTCTAGCTGTGAGAGAGTTAATTGTCAAATTTATTTGAAGTTTGTTTATAGTAGCCTGTGTGGTGCTGCATTTTGGATTTTGTGATAAAACCAATGTTCATAATTCACAGTTGTTTTGGGTGTTGTTGCAAAGTACATATAGAACTTCCCATTTTTTTCACTTTGCTTCCCCCTGCTCTCAACAAACAGACTGGGGTGGGCAAGAAGTTTGCAGTGGACAAAGCTATGACAGCTGACCTCAATAGGAACAAGGAATATTCCATACTGTAGAACATCCAGCTCAGCAAGGAAACTGGAATGATAGGGTATGGAAACTGACAATCGTCAAGTAAGTGAGAAACAGTAAGAAGAAATCCAAACAGTCCTTAGAGAAGGAAAAAAACCTTTGCAGCTGTTG
The DNA here is from genome assembly GCF_049639895.1 of Pseudopodoces humilis. Taxonomy (NCBI): domain Eukaryota; kingdom Metazoa; phylum Chordata; class Aves; order Passeriformes; family Paridae; genus Pseudopodoces; species Pseudopodoces humilis. The sequence goes on from NC_142204.1 coordinate 59,223,685, forward strand.
TTGCCCTGTTGTTTACTTGCAAGAAACAGTCAAGGGGTGGTGTTCTTAATTGTCCAATGATGGTGATGTGTTAGTTTAATGACCAATGAGAGTTTTACCTTTCGGACCTTCTCAGAACTGCCTATAAAAGAAGATCTGGAAAAATAAAACTTCCTCCCTTTTGCAACCAAGCTAGAGAGTCTCTCTTGTACTTTCACCATTCCTAATATAGCGCGACAATAGGGAAAGTAAAAAAGTGAGTTGGGACATGGAATTTTTGTTCCAGAGTGGCTACTGCTTGGAGAGTGGCTGGGCATTGGTCTGCTAGTAAGAAGTGACTGCCTTTGCATAACTTGTTTGTTTCTTTCCCTTTTTCTTTCCTTTACATGCTACCTTTTTTGACAAATTTTTTTTTTTTTTTGCATTTGCTCTTCGTATTCTCCCCCCGTGCTGCAGGGAGAATGAAGGAGGAATGAGTGAGCAGCTATGTGCGGTCAACCCCCAGATACAAATCACTTTGGAGGCCTTGATTTCAGGTGGAGACAAGGTTTTCCACTATTTAATTTGACCCACTATCACTGAACTGTGCTTACTCTCGCTGAGAGTATTTCTGTGGTTTTATAATCAGACAGTATACCAAAATTGTTAACAGATGTCAAGTTATGTGACCGACTTCATTCACATGGCAAGTTTGGCTTTTGTGTCTATATAAAACATTCTGACAAGGCAATGGTTTATTAAAAATAATACCTTTATTTGTTGTGAATTCGCTGTCTCTGGCTTTTGCAGATCTCACAAAATCAGCTGCCACTATCATTGGTGTGTAACATAAATCGCAACTGTACTTCCTAACCAGAGTTCTGAAAGCCAACCTGCAGACACATGAAGATTAAGAGGTAAATACTTAAGGCATTTTTCTGATTAGCTATCCTAAAATGCTGTCCTAACATGCAGTATTGTGGGGATTTTTGAATATTACATGTGTATATCTGTGATGAAAATACGTAAATAAAACATGTCCCACAGCTACCTCTGTCTTAAATAAAAGAGAAGGTAATAATTCATTTTTAGTCAAGATACATTTGAGAAACAAGCTTCTAAACAGAGAAAATACACTGAAAACAGCTGACATGATAGTTACTTACTTTGAATAGCGAACCATAGGAGCACATATTTTTACAACTTGCCCAGAATTAAACAAATCCATGGGATCTCTTAGTTGGCATTCTTTAGTTTCCCTGATGTCACCAATCATGTATAATTAAAAGTCTTTTCAGCATCTGGAAGAACAAACAGCATCTGAAACGTTCGTCATTCAGCTACTTCTTATAAATGAAAATGCTAGACTTGCCGATACGTCAAGCAATATAGCCAATTTATTAATTTGTTCGATAAAAGGTGAGCAAGTGTTTACAGCGCGCTGGGTGCGTTGAGGGTCTGATTATACAAAGGATACAAGGTAGTTTTAAAGCTTAAAATTTTGTTGTTAGAACAGGCTGTTATCTAAAAGCTTACTGTTATATAATTACATTGTTAAACTTTACTTCCATGCTTTATTTTAGCTGATTTTCAAAACTTTTCTTTGTAATAATCCCATGGTCTCTGTCTGCATTGCTCGCAGACACACATACATAGGTAAGTGCTATTTGATTCACACGAATCACCACTTCATTTCTCACATTCTCACAGGCCATGCTGCAGAGCAACACGGTTTATGCAGCACTTGTGTTCGTTCTGGTGAAGCGTCCGCCAGAAGCCGCTCCCCCCGGCACGACCCCTCCTGTCACGGCATTCCTCGGCACGGTCCATCCCGGCACGGCCCCTCCCGACACGGCATCCCCCGGCCCGGCCCGGCCCGGCCCGCGCTCGCTCCCGGCGCCCCCTCACCACGTGCCGCCGCCGCCCGCTCCGTCGCGCGCTTTCGCCATCACCGCCGCGCGCCGCGTCCGGGAGTGACGCGCGGGCTCCGGCACCGCCAGCATGGAGGAGGCGGGGGCCGGCCCCGCCCCGGCGCCCGCCGAGCTGCGGGCAGACGGTGAGGCGCGGCCGCGGGCGTGGGGGGCAGCGCCGGGCACAGCCCCCGCCGGCACGACCACGCCGGGGCCCCGTCGCGGCGGCCCGGAGGGTCCCCTGCGAGGGCGGCATTGGGCCGGGCGGGCGGGGTCGCCGGCGAGTCGCGGGAAGTTGGGGCGGAGGAGCGAGTGCCCCGGTGTGGGGAAGGACCGCGGCGCTGCGTTGTGCGGAGTGTGTGCTGGGGCTCGACTGCTCCCAAAGAGAAAAAAATTACACTGGAAGGAAAGGCGAAGGTGCTCGGTTGAATTAAGAGTAGCTGGGAACTCTGGCCTTTCTTCTTCCAGAGTCATAATTGCAGTATCATTTCATAATTGTTTTATAAACACACCGTTGTCGAAATCCAGTATGATTTAATGAAGTTTTGTCTCATGCTACTTGTCAGTGATCTGCAGCTGCCTGGTGTGCTTGGTTATGGGTACAGGCTCAACAGCTTCACCCTGGTTACACTTTAAAGTTTGAGAAAATAAGGTATTGATACTTTCTAGTGTATTCTGCTCAAAGAAGGGTGTGGGGAATAAAGAAATGTGTGTCTTTTTCTGTATTTGCACAAAAACCCCAAACAACCCAAAACAAACACGAAGCCCAGTTGCAAGTTCCAAACTTGGTTCTCATTATTGTGATCTCTTTGGATCCTTGTACTGTGTGATGTAAAGAACATTCACGGTTACACTGAAGAAATTGAAGATCAGACAACTGTACACTGTAGGGCTATAAATATTATTTAATTATTCCGAACTGTGAATATAAAATCTAAATCCTTTTTCAGAATGTTATGCTGACTTCTTCAGAGAAGACTTTGATGTGAAAGCTTACACTTCCCAGTCCATCCATCAGGCTGTGATAGCTGAGCAACTGGCTAAACTTGCTCAAGGTATCAGTCAGTTGGACAAAGAGCTGCATTTACAAGTAAGTTTAAAGCATACCTGTTATTATTACATATGGGGTTATTGATATAAACTAGTCAAAAACTTAGTTATCTTACAAACTTGTAACTTGTGAAGTTGCCCAGTGTCCTCTGCAAGCAGTTTCTAAAGGTACAGTTTGCAGCTAAACTAGTAGTGAGTTTGGCAACTCAATTAAGCCCACACTCAATACTCCTATCAAGCAGCCATGTACTGTTTCAGTTTTTTACTCTTTCTTGGTAGATGGAAGACTCTTTCCAAATGACTGTGTCAACTATCAAAGGCCATGTTTCAGCATGGTATTGTGAGAGGACAGAGAGAACTTGATCCCTTACATTGTGTGCTGAAGAGTTAAATAAACCCTAAGACTTTCCTTTAAACTAGGCAGATATAACCTATGTTAACATGCTTCTATACCTTCAGAAAGGCTTTTTAGATAGAAAAAGGCTTTTTCTATGCAGGAATCATAAATCCACAGTAGACATTACAAGGAGAACACTTGCTAAGTTTGTGTGTAGTTTCAAAACCTGCTTCTTCCTTCCCCCTGCCCCAGTTGATAAGTTCTTTGGGAACTAGTTTATAAATGTCATAAACAGAAAAAAATTAACATATGTTATGGTGTGATTAGTAAGTTCACATTTACAGCTGTTATTAAATATGAAGATGTGTTGAAATGTGATTGCTCTGCTGGCTTTAATTAAGATGTCAGCTCTGATGCACATATTAATTAGTTACTGACCCTCTTCTCATTCTGAGCTTGCTGCTTTTGTGAATTAAAATACCTTGTGTTCTTAAAACCCTTTCTCCTGTAAGATGTACCTTTTTCCTGTATCTGGCTGATGTAGGGACGCTGATACTTAAATGCCTAATGTAGGAATGATGGTAATAAATTTAATACTTCTTTTAGGCTCATGTCCCCATTTTTCTCTTTTGATTTCTTATTGAAGTGAAAAAACGCTCGCTCGCGGTGAGAGACTTCTCCAGGGTCAAGCTGTTCAAGTATAAGCAATTTATTATAAGGGTAAAGAGAGGGGAGACCCGTGTCCGCCACCAGCCTCGGCGTCCACGTGGTCAGGGGGAGGAGGGAGAGAACAGGTAGAGCAGGGGAGGTGAGGTTGGAAGGGGGAGGGAGGGAGTAAGAGAGACAAAGAGGGAAAAACCAGAGGGAGAGAGCAGGGAAGACTAGAGGGGTAGGAGCAGGGAGAGGGGGCTGAGAGTTAAGAGTGGGGGAGAGGGGTAAAGGGGTAAGAGGTAGGAGAGAAAAGGTAAGAGAGGTAAGAGCTAAGAGGTAAGAGCGAAGTTCTTGTTACAATCCAATATATCTTTTTCTATCGTGAATATTCTAATTCGTAGTAACCAATCCCCATGAGACACACCCACTAAAGAATTTACATCCAGCCTATGCGCTTCCCTATATTAACATACAGTGTTGCATTTTAGATTCTACAAAACTTTACAAGTTCTTTCCTTGCTTCTTGACCTTTGGACTTTGTTTTATGAGAAGGACGTTGTTTTATCAACAGGGATTCTCCTCTAGCTGGCTAGGCTATTGTTCTTTGGTTAACCAGTACTCAGTATCCTATAACTCAAAGCAGGCTTTAATTTCTACTTTGATTCTAGCCTTCATATTTTCAGAATCTTCTGCCAAACTATCACATTCATAAGGTTTCCCTGTTTCACCTTCCCCAACAATTTCTATATTGTTTTTTTAAGGTTGTTGCAAGACATGAAGATTTGTTGGCCCAAGCTACTGGAATTGAATCCCTGGAAGGTAAATATTGTTATATTATGCAGGCTATCCTTACAGTGGAGGAAGCACGATCTGTGCAGGGAACATCATTCACTGCCAACTTTGGCCCCCAGTGTTAAAGCTCCAGATCTGATTTCTGAGGAGTAACATGTGGCAGATTTTTGGTTTGCTGTTTTTTGATTTTTTTTGTTCGGTTGTTTTTTTTTTTATGACAGTAGATGGAGCTCCAAGGAGATTTGGGTGATACTTCTCTGGAGTAGCTGCTTCACAGGAAAATGTATTTTGATTATGTTCTGAGCAACTTTAGCAATAAAGCCTTTTTTGACCTTTTAATATATTTTTCTAAATACGCCTAATTTTGTTGCAGTATTGGTGGCCATCTGTTGCCATAAGCACCAATTTTCCGTTGCGTATACGTGTGTTGCGTAGTTTGCAGATCTTAACCAAAGAGGCTATAACACATAATCTGAGCTATGTTGGGATATTTTATACTAGTAAAGGACTACTAAGTTAAATACATAGTTTTGTTTTATTCTACTGTTAGAGACGTTGATTTTAACATAAATTGCTGATTTTCAAAGGCCTTGCTATGGAACCATTGACTATAGAAGATGGTTGCGGTATATTGTTCTTGTCCCAGGAGCTCATTAAACCTGCCATTCTGCTCTTTGTCACTTTGCTGAGAATGTCATGTGGTTTGGTATTGTGGTTTTTTGTGCAGACAGATATTTACCTCTGTAACATGCTAGAATCTCTATAGCATGTTCCATTTTCCCCTTTGTTACTTGGTAAGTAATTTATCTTTGTTCCTTTTTCTGCTTTCAGTTTTTGGCATAACCAGAGTTTCTGGTTACTGATAGTTATATCCTTAGTCTTTGTAGCTGCTGAGTTTTGTGTCAGTAATTACATATAGCTGTGAAATTAAAAAAATGGCTATTTAATCTAGTAATGGTAGCTCCTGAATAACTTTTTACACAGTTGGAGAATCAAGCATAAAAGACTGAAATATGTGCCCATTCTCCAAATAAGAAGTAGACAGGAATGTGTAGTCAATCTTGTGATTAATAAATACCTCCCAGTAACAATCTTCAGCATTTTGTACTCAGTGGAATTCTGTTTTCTGAAATGATGTTTTTTTCTGAATGCATTCCTTCCTAAAATTGCTCTGAGGAAAGAACGATGTACTTCAAAACAACTAGTCAGTTAGGAAACATTTCTATAAGGCAGGTGTGGTAAATAATGCATATTTTACAACTAATATGGCAAAGTAAACATAAAATTCAGTTCACCTCAAATTTGTTGAAATTTTCCCATTTACTTAGGGTTATGCTCTAAAAGGAAACACTGAGTCAAGATTTGTAAGAAAAAGAAAAGACAAATGCCAACAGATTTTTTAATTGTGAAGTTAGAAATGCATAGCTCTTGGTATATTTATCAAGCGAGTTAGCAAGTGAAGATTATGGAGCTAATTCACAGCATAGTCATTTGGATGTGTGAAAGTGAATCTCATTAAACATTTTCAAATTAGTACACCCAGCTTGTAGAGTCTTCTCTTTTTTAGGCCTGTGCACTTTTTTAATGGTACATAGCTCTGGTCTACATATTCTTTTCTGTCTATAGGTAGTTCAGTAGACATCTTGAGCTACCTGTTATTTTAAGATAGGCTAAATTATATCATCATGATATAATCATGATAATATATATCATCATCTTCCAGAGCAGTTGGAGGAGGGAGAGTGTCTTTTCACCCATCCTAATTCTGTCCTCTGGGAGGAGGGCTGTTGTATGCTTAATAGCAATATTACAGCCATAGATGCAGCAGTGTTGTGCCACTGGCCCTCCCCCAGTATTGCAGTGTAGGGTAGACAATGCAGCCTATTTTTCCAGATTTTCAGTGTATTTCATATCTTCATCCTCATGATCTATTGCATGCCATACTATGTATAAGTAACAGTGAACACATGAGCCTGTCACTAAGGTAAGTTTATAGTTTTAAAATACGGAGAAGACAAGAATTTTCATATCTATACAAAATGACTGAGATAGTCACAGTACAGAACAACCTGAATATAACTATTAGCAGTAGTTTTGTTTGTCTTCCATCTTACTCTATCATGCTACAGTTTTATCTAATTTAATGATGACATGCTTGTAAACAGGGCTTTACAAAAATGTAGTGTGTTTTAGAACGCTAACAGTAACTGGAACAAGAATAATTTTATAGGCCTGGGTTTGTCTAACTTAATTAAATTCTCAGCAGGCTGATTCTGTATTGCAAAAATGACTCCTGTCCCCTACTACTTTGTTTGCAATTTACCAAGGAAAGAACAGGCATGCTTGTTGGCTTTCCTTGTGCTGCATTGCCAAACTAATGTGGAACAAACATGATTACAGTAGTTTGCTCTGCTTGTAATCTAAATTAGATGACCTTAGAATGGCATTGATACCTTACTTTTTGCTAAAGATGCTTATGCCTGGGAAGAAAACCTTGAAATAGAATTATTTATCTTCTCAGTCCTCTTTGTCCTAGTCACTATGTTAAATAAATAGTGTTAAATAGGTTATGCCATTTTTATATTCAGGTGTTTATATCAGGTTATATAATTTGAACCAAAGATCAGAGAAAGTAGCATCCTTTAACTATTATTTTAAACTTCACAGATGATGGATTTTGGAGTGATATTTATTTTGTGGGTTTGTGTTCTCTACCAATACATTTTCCATAACATTCAGTAAGTGACCTGCTCAGTTTATTTCCCAATATGCTTACCAATTTTGGTCTCTCTGATGCTCTGATATAAAGGGGGAAATTGTTTTTGGTTTATGCTAAAGTAGTCTGCAGTAGTTACCATGATTTGAAGACAAACTCTTTCTATAGCTGGTGAGTGTTCTATGTAAAAAATCTGCTTTATTTTGCAGGTGTACTCCAAATGATGCAAACTAGAATTGGTGCTCTACAAAGCACTGTTGATAGGTATGACATTCATTATGCAATTAGAAAGTATAAATTCTTATGTTCTGTAATGCTGTTTATTAACCCTGCTATAAATAATTTTCTCTTCTTATTTTTAGAATTAGAGTCAAAATCATTGATCCCTACAACAAAATTGTGTCTCGCACAGCTCAGCTAGCAAAACTTCAAGTAAGTTGCATTAAAAATCATATTTTAAAAAAATCATTTTTGAAGACGTGTTATTTCACAATTGTCAGACATGAGTACAGTTTTTCTACTCCAGTAGCCTGTAGTTCATTGTCAAGTATTTTTCTGAGAATCAGTATTTATATCTCTTCAAGGGCTACTGAGGAGTGCTTAGTAGGAAAGTAGGAAATTGCAGAATAGGAAATTGACCTTTACACTAGCTAATTGAGTTTTTGTAGAGATGGAGGAAAGAGAGGGGAGGGTTATCTGAGCACAGATTAATTAAATTCTCATAAATGTTAGTGTTATTTTGGTATTTAACGTTTTAGTGCTGTTGTGTAGAAGACACTTTTCGCCCCTAAGTTAATACAGACTTTACTGCAGTTTAATAAAGAGTTGGGGAATTCATTTTTTCAAAATTCTTTCAAATTTCTTCAAAAGTCAAAATGCAACTTAAGGAGCTATTTGTGGTTGTGGAGTTTTGTAAGGCCAGGTGCATAGTTGTCTCTGCCTTTTAAATATAAGTGGAGTCCACAGAAGAAAGTGACGTCTGTTATAGAATAGGGAGAGAGAGCTTATCACAATGATGGTGAGATAAGTGTCAAGCACTTCCATTGATAATTTTATAGTAGTTGAAAACTTTTCCATAGATCTTCAGGAGTCATGTGTCTGCATTCTATTAAGTTTATGGTTTGAAATGCGACACAGCTCCAGCCCCACAAGTGTTTAATGAGTTATTGTTTGAACTATTTGTCTTTGCAAGTTTACCTGAATTTTGAGCTGTGGATATACGCTCAAGTAGATTGCCATCTGCAAGTGACTGCTGTTGTAGAGTAGATGAAGCTGCAGACTCGTGCAGTTTCTAGTCTGGGGGACTGGTGGAGCAGCTGCACTATCTCTTGGCTGAACTTCTATTTTCTATGGTACTTTCTCTAGCAGTGAAGTTCAGCAGGGAGCTGTTAATACTCTGTGCAGCCAGTTTGGCCAGATGCTTCTCCTGTTGTTTTCAGCTCCAGCTGTTGCTGTTACTGCCACTTGCCAGAAGTCCCATAACTTCCATGTGGCAGGTTAGGTGCAGATTTTTTTGTTCTCTGATGTGTGTTGTGCATCTAGAAAAAGTTGTGGGTATGGGGGGCTAAAGATGAAGATCATTTCTACCCTGCCCATACAGAAAGTTAGACTGCAGAAGGATGTCTGAGAAGAATGAGTCCCTCAACTTAGAAGGCATTTCTTGGATGCTTCCTCTTAGCTGTACATGGTTGAAAGCGGCGTCTATCCAGGGTCAGCATTATTCAGGCTGTGCCAGGGGATTTGTAATAATCTGACTTTTTTTGCTGTAAATCAGAAAAAAGAGGTGCAGAGTAAGGGAGCCTGGCAGACTGCTCTTTTAGCATCGCTGTAGAAAGGGGAATGATGATTCCAGATTCTATGCCACTGAGAGTCAGACTATGAGCACAAGAGCTGTGTTGTCCCTTCTTGTGTTGGCAGATACTTTGTGAGTGCTTTATGTTGCACTACATTGTTGGGAGGAGTTGAAGGTCAGGACACCTGAATTAATAAATGAAGCTGAATTTACAGAGTTGAGTCAAATCTCAGCTCTCCAGCCTTCTAGAAATGCACTGCTGGGGTGTCCTTTACCTTGGGGGATTTGTTTGTTGAGGAAGGAAGGGCACAGCACAGCAAGCAATTCACTTCCTGGTGATGGCAGGCTTACGATGTGAAATTGCTCCCAAATGCAAGACTTGTGTTTTGGGAATTGACAAACTTAGGAATTTTATCAGAGGATCTACAATTGGTAGAAAAAGATGGTAAAAGAGGTTGCCTTCTGTCAAAATCTGTAGGGTTGGCAGGTATGTTTTGCTGGAATGCACGATGTATCAGTGCCTCTTGTACTTGTGATGGTGTTACTTTAATACCTTATTTAATACCTCTGCAGTGATTGCTGTGGGACTGCTGACTAACTGAAGGAATATTTGACTTGCATAAAGCTAGGTTTTGCCATCCTTAATTGTTTTTAATATATTCTGGCTTTTTCCTAAACATTCTCACTGCAAGTTTGTTGTTAAACTTCAAATCTAGTCCTGAATTCTAAATTTCTGCTATGTGCTTGTACATGTTTTTTCTTGCTCTGCTCTTAGAGCTTCATGGCATCCCAAGGCAGCAGCAGACTCGGAAAGCTCACTTCCTGCTTTAAATCATACTGTCCTCTTCTGACTCTTTCCATAGTCGATCACTTAAGTGGGAGTAGTTACCAGCTGAAATGTGTAGACAGGGAGTTTGTCCTTCAGAGGGTTCTTTTCTGTACAGTTTTGTTTAACTGAGTGTTTTTACATGGTCTCTTAGTTTCAGTGTCTTGGTGTATGAAAAACTTTATTATAGCAAAACATTAAAAAAAAATGTAATAATTCTGTATTTTGAAGTTATTCTGACTTTAAAGTATTTACCAGTAGCAGATGTCTTCATGATGGTACTATAAATAAATAGTAAATGTAGTCTGAAGATAGTGGACTGTCTCCTCTTTCTTCAGGCTTTATAAACAACAAATATATACATTCAGTTACCTTGCATACATGAGCTACGCACTGGCACATTTTCATGTGACTCTTTATAGTTAATATAGTCTTCTTTCAGTAATTTCTTAAAATTTGAAATCAAAAGACTTTTTGACTGTAAAATTGTAGAAATAATTTCTGTTATCGTTGACATGTTGCTTTAAATTTCAGGAGACAGCTGATATGTAATCTCAAACAGAATTGGGGTTTATTTTTAATTTTACTTGAAATGACTTGGACTAACTGGGGCTGCTGACCTTTTCCAAATGAATTCTTGCTTGAACAGTAGAATTCGTTCCTTCTTGGATGAAAGCATCTCCTTTATAAAAGCATAATTGATCAACTCAGGGAGGGAATGTTTCCTGAATTAATTCAGACTTCTGTTTTGCGGGTAGTCAGGTTAGAGGGTCTGGCATCTGTGAACAGCTCCACCATTAGATACAGTTCCTTATTTCTGTTACATGTCCTTATATATAGCATTCTTTTGCTCTGACTGTGTGTTTTATTAAGTTGGACAGCTCACATAAATGAAAATACTTGAGTGAAATAGAATCTTTCTCAAGGGTACAGTGCAGTAGAAATCACTACAAAATTTAGAGTGCATTTTCAGTGTCTTTGGATTTTTTTCCTCCTACTAATTCCCAGGGACAGAAATTAAAACAATTTTTTTTGCTCTTGTATCTAAATGTTACTTTTCCCATCTCTTTACTCTCTTTCAAAAGATTGTTTCTTGGGACAGGAAATAATAAGTAACAATTCAATGAAAAAGAAATAATCTTTTGGCTTGTAAAGTAAAAGATGGTTCAAAAATAACAGAAGGTGAATTCCTGGGGAAAAAAATTAGAGGTACACAAATTATTATATTTTATATATATATATATGTAGCAATACTATGCCCTCTTATTTGGTGAAGCATAGTGCTCTATATTAAAAGCTATTTTTGATTAATCTTGCAGAAATTTAGTTCACAGATATGAAAGTGATATGTGGATCAATATTTTTCTAATTAAATAAATGAATTAATAAAAACTAATGCATTAATCTCTCAAAGCAGGATAAGCCCCACTTAGTTCTCACTAAGTGTAATAGAAATCATGTGGTTAAGTTGTCACAGAACACTTCAAAAACTTGCGCTTCGGACTGTGATAGAGAGCCCAAAGCAGTCAGAGTAACTGGGCTTTCCCTGATTTGCCTCAGTGGATTTTTTTCTAATTTTTCCTTTTTGTTCTGTCTAGATATTTAATGAAATTGAATTATAAGTATTTGTGGATTTGTTTGTTTGTGCTGGCATAGGGAAGAGACTGCCAGGTTGTACTGTCTGCTGTGGATATTGGTTGAAATGATTCACTTGTACATGTTTGCATATGTGCACTTCAACATTAGTTTTCCATAAATGAACTTGAATCTGAAAAAGAGGTTCTAAGTCTTGTTGGGTACTAAATATTTTTTTTTAATTATTTTAAATTAATTTTGATATCCTTGAGGTTAATATTTCAGGAGACTTTGCTTTCAGTACCAGGGAAAATAACTCCAAACAACTATGTCATACTTGTTCCAAATTTCTCATTTGCCACCCTTGTTAATCAGATTGCAAATGTTGGACTGTACCTATGACTGTACTGAAATCTGAGTTGCATTTCTGAATTCTATTTTAGTTGTTACCCACTCCAGAAAGTTGCTGTTCCCATTGCATGTATTTCAATATATTAGTTGAGTGAAAAGCTATGAAACTATTATATTTGATTCAGATGTCAGCAATGCCTGTTATTCTAATTTGGTGCTAACAAAAACACACATGAATATGGTTCCTAAAAATTTACGTATATGTCCATGTTCCTAATTTTTAACCAAGAATGCCATGTATTTTAATAAGCACATGAAAGAATGAACTAACAATTGTCTGAATAAAGGTAACTGGCCTTCTGAAAGTTCTGCTGAGAATTAGTTTTTCCATATATGCCTACCATAAGAGTCAATATCTGTAATAACAATTTAGTCTTTTAAGTTTTATTGTCTTCTGAAGTAAGTGCCATTTTGCTTCTTTTGGATGAGTATTTGATTGGCAAAGCCAACTTCTTAACTTTGCTAAAGCTTAAAGAGGGAAGGAGTATTAAGGAGAGATGCACAAGGTAAAGACTCACTTCTAATTAAAAAGAGAACATGCCTCTGTCATGGGATTCTGAGTTTCCTTTGTTTTTTGTGTGGGTAGTGACAGAATCTCAGTAGCCCCATGAATGTAATTAGCAGCTTCTGAAAGTCTTGGTCTATGGGACATAGAATCATATTAAAAATTTTTGGAAAAACTGGATTTCAGTGTTCTAAAGTTCCTTGTTTTTATTCACATTCACATTTCCTTTTTTGGTTAAGTTGTTTCCACATTTGAGTACTGGTGTTATGTGATTGTAATATACTGATAATATTCCCTAATGCCACAATGTCCCTGCAGGCTGCCTGTGACTTGCTGCGGAGGATAATACGTATCTTGTATCTCAGTAAGAGACTTCAAGGACAACTGCAAGGAGGAAGCAGAGAGATAACAAAAGCTGCCCAGAGTCTCAATGAACTTGGTGAGTCCTTCTTAATTACTTTTAGATACATTTTTAGCTTGTGCTCTCATGACTCACGCTAGTGTTTGACTTAAAGAAACAGCCAAAACTTTTTACTGTGGTTCTTGCTTTCTACTTCCTGATTTAAATTGAGAAATGGCATGGACAGAACTTACTAGTCCTTTGCATTTTTTCATGTGACTTCTCTAGATACAGGTATTTAATAACGTGAAAATTCTATGATAATGACTTGTGTTCTTTTGAGCAACGATTTTTTTGTGAAGCAACTCCTTACTGGTTTATGTCTCTATAAAACACCCTCAGAGGTAGCAGATATATATATATATCTAGCTTTTGGGAGACATTGCACTATGGTAAGGTATGGTTTAAATTACAGTTTATGTCCTAAAATAAAGGCATTGGCCCTGTGACTTTTATTAAAGCCATAGGTGATATGATATACAGAAACCTAACCTAGTTCAGATACTGGAATGCTGCAGTAGTGACTAATTTACCCTTTATTTTATTTGCTTCTAGGAAGAATAAAGAGGTAGTTCTCATGAAGGCTCAAGTTACATTGTTAGAATGTTTTCTGTACTTGAGCTAGATTGGGAAATTCAACACTGTGCTGCAGGATGCATTGAGGAGCATCCCATTAGTCCTGGAGATCAGTTGGTGGTGTTGTATATGGTATCTTGCCAGCTATTTCTCCTCTGATTTAATGGTATTCAAATTCTAGCTTCCAGAAATAGGTTGTGGGAGGGCTGAACTATCAAACATTCAGAATCATCCTGAAGTTTATTTTGCATATTTGTCACTACTGCTCTTTTTATACTGTGTGATCAAAAAATTATTAGACAATGACTTAAAACACAGTAGATGCTGTGTTACAAACAGATAGTTTATATATTTATTTAGTATAGCAATCTGATTGAAGCACTTAAGTACCAATTGTATCATTGTAAAGTAGAATGTTTTTTCTGATTCTTTTTACTTTCATTTATTTTGCTCTACCATTATGTCTTCAGAATGTATAAAATAATACTGTTTGTTAACTACCCGGATTGCAGGTGTTGTGGGATTAATTTGTGTGCTAGATCCTATTAAACAAATTAGTACAATTTAGTGGTAAAATCTGAGATGTTTAGTGTAGTTTTTAGGATTTCTTTCTTTCTACTATTCTTCCTCTTTACCTTTTTTTGTTTCACCATTTAGAAAAAAAGAACTTGCACTTTCTTTTGTCAAAGTGCCACAGACTTTTGAGTTTCTTGTTTTCAAATATTTGGTCTTTTCCTGAAGCTTAGCAAAGTCTGAGTAATTACTGTTAAAGATGAAGGGAAATGTGTCCCCTTAGGCAATCCTTTTGAATTTGATCCTACAGTCCATGGGGGTAGCCAAAGCTTGTGGTCCTTAATTTCTTAGTTCTGGATGGTTTATGGCCTGGTAAAATACCTTGTCTGCTGTCATTTCTATCTGCATCTTATTTCCTGCTATCTCTTCCTTTCTTCTCTTTTACCTCTCCGTCTGCATCCCTCCTTCATTTCTGGCTATCTGTCCTTTGTCAACCTCTACTGCTTGCCTTGGCTGGTTTGAATTCTTTCTGCTTCCCAGCTGGCCGTGCCTCCCAGCACCTGAGTGAATGGGAACACCTCCCTGAGCAGATGCTGGTGCAGGGGATTGGAGGTGTCTGTCCTGTGTGGAGAGGCAGTGATTGCTGGGTGTGCAGTGGCTCTGTTCCAGTGGGAGGAAAGCGTACGGGGGCTGGAGTCAGCATGGGTCGGGGTCAGGGTACTGCTGTGGGAGGCAGCAGGAAGGCAGCAGGGAGCCTGGGGTATGGGATGTGGCTGGGGAAGTGCTGTGCTGTGCTTCTGGATTTGGGAAGCACTGGGATGGGTGGGAGATCTCTAGCAGAGAGGTGGTGGTGGTGTGTGGCAGGAGACCACTTGGGATGTGGTGGCTTGGGGTAAGGCTGTGGAAGTGCTGTGCTTCAAAAAGATAGGAAATGTGATGTAGTGCTCTGTGGTGTCAGGAGGGTGGGAAGCATGGGGAACAGCACTGGGCGCTGGCAGTTCAGTTGGTGAGATAAGAAAGCTTTGGGAGGCCTGGGGAAATAACTGCAGCATCTGATGGCAGTAAATAGGTGGTAGACATGAGTGGTGTGAAAGCCTGGTATTGGATAGAGACCTCTCTGTCACAGAGGCTTGCTTTCATGTCCAAGATGAATACTGATCTGTGGTTTTAGCCAGATATTCCTGAATATCCCTTTCATCTCTCATTCAAAGAAAAAATCATTCCATTGTTTATTACCTTTCTGTTGTACATGTGGTGCAGAATAAGAATTTCTGCTTTGTCAAACTCAGCCCTGTGATATTACTGTGAAAGCTTTGTACCTGCTGTGGTAGAAGATACCTTCCATTGCTTCTAAGGTGTTCTGTGCAGAATCTTGAGATAACTGCCAAGTTTTTTTTCTGTACTGCTACCTCTGTGTGTATGTTTGGGGGACGCAAATGTGTGCATTTAGGTATGTATTTAACATATATTCCTGTAGCTAATCTATGTTTGTTTAATCACAACTTTTACTTAGTTGTGTATTGAAGTTTATTTTGCAGTGATGGGAAAGGCTATGGTAAACATACAAAATACTTGAATTAGGCAGAAATATGGGGTCAGTTAGAGGAAGTAAAAGAAATAGTAGCTTTTACTGAGAAGTGGATTTTTTCTGGATGTCTAAAGTTGCTAGTAGTCTGCAGATCTCCAGCTTCAGTTTATGATGTTAGGAATATGCTTTCTCTTAAAGTATTTCTTGGTAATATTTTGACCGAGATCTCTACTTAGAGCTGAAGTAGATCTGAAATTCCTCTGTGTTGGAGTTTCACATTCTTTGGAATTAACTTCACACTTTGGCACAGTAAAAAGAAAACCTAATTTCCTATGTAGTTTTAGAGATTAAAAGTGAGTTCTGTGTCTGTATGTGTATATATATATATTTATAGAAAATTAAACCCCAGACTTCTGCAGCTCTTTTACCTTCCAACATACTGTGGGTTCTCTAGCAAAGTAGAGTAAGCAATTAGCTGTTTCTCTGGTGCTAAGTTTTTGTATAATACAATCCAGTTCAGTGTTTATATAGGTAAAACAGGTGCCAATATTCAGATGTCATGCAGTGCCTAATGTTGTGAATTATATGCCCTGACTATGCTTCTTGGTAGTATTTAAATACAAATATTTTATAAAGTGAAAAAGAAACATTCCTAAGCAAGATTAAACAATAGAATGTGACAAGAAAATGGTGCACTATATGTAGTTCCCTTTCACAAAAGAAATTTTGCAGGCATTAAAATATCAGCTGTCTTCCATGTGGATATACAGAAATTACTGTCTTTAACAATGGCTGGTAACTTACCAGACAGAGATGAAAAAATTCTGAGTTGTGCAGCGAAAGGCCAGTTTAAGTGTGGACAGGCTAATTCCATCTGTCAGTTACAGAGTTTTGGACAGCAAAGGATTTCCCTCTTTTCCAGGTTAAATACTTATAAATGGTGTCATCATTATTCGTATAAATGCCTAGACTTCTTTTAATGGTAATAAATTCCTCATCTCTATATATGCTTGTATTATAATTTATGTCTCAGCAAGTAAATCTGTTTGCTTAAATGTTCTTCTGAGTATATAATATTTAAGCGGAGGTTCTTGCACCAGGTACAGTTTTGCTCTTTTGTAAACTTAGTCTGTGACTAAGATGTGCAGTCATAAAATGAAGGCGAATGGGTCTATTAAAATACAGTTTCAGGTATCTTCAGTATAGATGTTATTCCAGGAAAACATAACCTTCCATGTAATTTAAGAGAAGATGGGCAAAGATAGAGCTATGACCTTACTTTAAAGCTAAATACTTCTAAAGAAATAATAAAATATGGTCAGTTATTGAAGAGTAGCTGAAATGGAGAAAATGCTACGTATGTATTGTGTGCTATTTGTGGTTTAACCCCAGCCAGCAGCCAAGCCCATGCAGCCTCTTGCTTGCTCATCTGTGAGTGGAGGTGGGGTGGGCAGAGAATTGGATGAGTAAAGTGAGAATATCCATGGGCTGATATAAAAACAGGTAAAGCAAAAGCCAGGCATGCAAGAAGAGCGAAACAAGGAATTCAGTCACCATTTCTAATGGGCAGGCAGTGTTCAGCAGTACCTTGGAAAGCAGGGCTCCATTAAATGCGGACACAAACACCATCACTCCAAATCTCCCTCTCTTCCTCCTTCCTCCCCCAGCTTTACATGCTGAGTATGACTGTATGGGATGCAATATCCCTTGGATCAGTTTGGCTCAGCTGACCTGTGTCCCCTCCCAACTTCTTGTGTACTCCCAGCCTCCTCACTGATGGAGTGGAGTGAGAGGCAGAAAAGGACTTGACTCTAAGTCATGCTTAGCAATAATGAAAACATCTCTGTGCTGTCAACACTACTTCCAGCACAAATGCAAAACATAGCCCCTATCAGCTGCTATGAAGAAAATTAACTCTGTCCTTGCTAAAACCAGCAAAATCATTTATAAGGAGGGAGCAAAACTTACCTGGGACAGTTTTTTGGCCTTTCCAATCACAATACAAGATTTAAGAGAAATTAGAAGAAATACAGCTTGTGAAGAAGTGTTTCTGGCCTGGAGAAAACTGAAATTAGTTAGGTCTGGAAGGCCTCTTTGTAGCTGGTGTAATATAGGTGTTGGTAGCCTGATCTTCTGAAGTATACCCCAGAACTAGTGACATCTGCACAATGGTAACAGTATCTTGGAAATGAGAAATACTTGAGGCTAGAAATAAATTTGACTTATCACTTTTCTAGGGTAAACAATATGGATCATACATGATTTAAAAAAGAAAAAAGCTTGGATAAAGCTGATATGTCTGTTAGAGTAGAATTAGAGACAAAGGAAGGAGAAAGGAGGAAAATGCCTATCTTAATATGGTTTGCATTGTGGGACTTTGTCTTTTCCACTACGTGGGTTTCTCTGTGTCAGTGCACTTTTCTGGTATTGTTGCTACATGTATACCCTGAAGATTGCACTGAAAGAGAACACTATTGTAAAGATGTGAGGTTATCTTTGGTACTACAGCTCATCACCTAGTTTGTTTCATACACTAATACAAAATAGTGCTTGATAGAGGGAGACAACATGATCTGTGTTTTCCTTATCTTTGAAAATGTCATTAAATAGAGCAATATCTTCCCAAATTTTGTAAGCCTAAAAAGTATTTTTTCTTTCTTGTTCTCTGTTGCTGATGTGCCTATTTCATGGAAAAGAGAGCATGTTCCTTTGTGTACATATATATAGCATGTATATGTATATACACGTGTATATAATAGCATATGTATGGATATAAACATTTATAATATTCATAAATACAAATATGAATAATATGTATATGCATATGAATAATATGTATATGCATCCTAATGTATCTCAGATGCTTTTCAGAGTAATCTCCTTCTTCTTAGTGATCATCTTTGTGAATTCTGGGGGGAGAGATTAGATTCCAGAATGTAATGGAGAGCTTGTTTTATTGAAAACAGACCTTACTGCCACCTATTTTAGACAATTTAAACTAACCTGACTTCCTTAAGCAAAGGAATTCTAGAACAGATAAATTATTTGTTGGAGTCTATATAAAAGTGCTATTAAATAGTAGGACACACAGCTTTATCAAGAATGAATCCTGTTTAACAACTGTATTTTCTTTGTTGGCAGCATAACAGGCCTTGGGACTAGAGAGATCAATGAATGTCTTATAGTTTGATTTAAATAGGGCTCTTGACACCATTGATTTAAATAGGGCTCTTGACACTGTGTCACACTAGCAGGATCAGCAATAGAATCCAGATGAAAATGTCATGCAGTGTATGCAGAAGTTCGGAGAAAGCTGTACCCCAAAAACCTTCATCTGTTGTTCACTTACCCAGCAATATATCAAGCAGGGTGTTGTTAGAACGTGTTCTGTAGCTGGCGTGTATTTTCATTAATGATTTGAGTGATGTTATATGGCATATATCCTTATTAAATTTCCTAGCAATAATAAAGCAGAGAAGAATGGAAATGTATGCTGGGAAACAGGATTAGAATGAAGAATATTCTTAGTGAATTGGAGATACGTCTTACTGATTTTATTTCTCTTTCAGACAAGTGCTAAGTCCTCACAATAAATAGTTATAGTTAAGAGGGGTAACAGGAGAAATTACTGTATGGATTACAGTTCTGCAGAGAGGGTTGAGAGTTCCACAGAAACTGAGTGCAAGCCACTTGTTCATTTATTTTTGTAGCAGTGTGACATTGTTGGCAATTGTGCTGATTTTTGTGAGGAAGGATGTTGTGCGCAAGGCACTTGAAAATAATCTTTTGTTCATGTTTCAAAAAGATTATCGAGTCCCTTTTGAGGCACCTCATTGAAGAAAGATGTAGGTTAATTGGAGAAACTCCTAAGCACAGCAGCAATGGTGGCTGAAGGTCTTGAGGATGGTCAGTGGGTGAAGGAACTGGAAGTGTGTGGCTCTGGTTTGGAGAAGAGGGGTGTGAGAGGGAGAGTAATATTCTTCAGATAAACAAACTTTTTTCAGGTGGGGAGTAAGTGGCTCTCCATATGCATGTGATTGAAACAGTAAGTAATGGGCCTGAAATGAAGCAAAGGAATTTTTTTTTCTAAAATGTTAGGAAAGAGTTCTACCAGAAATGATAATTTCAGGGGAGCTGTGAAGTTGTATTTGAAGCCTTTTTAGACGTGTTTTAGACAAAGCATGTACCAGGAATGAAATCATATAGTCATGGAATAGCTTGGGTTGGAAGGAACCTTTAAAGCTGATCTAGTTCAACTCCTCTACAATAAGCAGGGATAATTAGATAGAGATGATTTTGCCTTGAAGTAGGAGGACTTGGTAGTTGATCTGCTCCCAGTCCTTTGTGTCTCTTGAAGATCATCCCCTCCTTCCCCATTTTTTTTTTTTTTGTTGGTTGGTTGGGGTTTTTTTTGTTTGGTTTTGGTTTTGGTTTGTTTGTTTTTATTGGAATGCTTGATGTAGAATGTTCTTCACAAGTTGGTTTGTTGGGCATTGTTCCCAGATACCACCTGGAATATTATTAGGACACTTGGACTGGAAATTTCATGCCATCATTTCAGCCTCTTCTTATCATTACTTTAGATGAGATAGATAAATCTCCTCAAAGACCTTCAGCTCAACCATCTGACACAATTACTTCTCTTCTGGTTGTGACTGACATTCATATAAACTTCACATAGTTCATTGTGTTACTTGAGTACTGCAAAAACTGACCCTCAAAAGCTATTAATGTCAGTCTGGTCTAGGAAAATGCAGTGAGCAAGAATAGGAAGGTAATACTGACTATATGAACATAAGTGTCCTGTATCTAATTTTTTTTCCCCCTTTGCTGGGAAAGAAGGCAAGCTGTCCAACTGTTTTTAAGAATGATGTTACTTTATTTCTCTTTTAGTTTTTTAGTATTTGGGATGAGTGATGAATACTGTTTTGTGTTTATCAAAATACTAAGCACTACTAGTTAGTATTCAGTAAACAACAGTTTTAATTTGTTATTTTAGTAGTAAGTATTAAACTAGTTTTTTTATACCAGTTAGCCCTATCTATTGCAAGGTGGAATTACCTTTATCTGTGGTTTCCACAGGTGTACCTTATTAATTGAGTATTAAAATAGCATGAATAGTCTATCTAATACACAGTGACTTCCTCTGAAGTGATTGCAGATTGGCTGACTGCAATATTTATTCCTCAGGTTAAATATTGTTGTCTAAAAGCTGTTTCATTTTAGCTGCTACAGTTTTTGCAGTAACATTCAAATATGTGTTATGTATCTGTACACAAGTATTACTAAACTTGCAATGGTAAACTGTCTGAACACCTGCCATGGATACTGTGGCAGCTCTCTTTCACTGCTGCCTTCTTCCTGTATCCTGTTCAGTGATTAACTTAATTTTTTTTTTTTTTCTATTCCAAGCAGCAATTTACAGTGTATGATTGCCAAGCTAGATCTTGTGTTGACTGCTGTTAAAGTGAGGATGGAGTTGGTTACTGTCGTGTCAGTGATGTATTTCACTGCTACTACACAGTGCACAGTTTTTCATGAGAATCAACACACTTCAAACTTGAGGGAAATGTTGCTTCCATAGTGCTTTTGCTTAGGAACTGAGATGCCTTACAATTTGCTGCCTTGTGCAATACCTAATGTCCTCCAAAATAATATAATATATATCTGTGTAGCACAATTGTTCTGTAGGGGTAAGTGAACTGATTTGATTAATAGAAATTTCACGGCTTTGATTGCATGATTCTTTGCCTGGGGTAATTAGTCTTGCTGAGAAATGACTGAATTGTATTACTGGCTCAGAGCCATCTGCATTAGTGCCGCTGCTTCAGGTGGTGCATCAGCACCCATGGGAAGTGTAAATATCCTGCTAAAACATTTTTCTTCATTGTCCCCAATGGTGTTAGCAGTAACACTGCCAGACCTTCACTGAAATGCCCTGGACTTAAAAATACTCTGCTTTTCTGTAGCTGAATGTCATCTCCATTCTTCAATTTTATGTTGTTGTTATGTTGTTATGTTTTTCGTGAGATTCTGTTACCATAAGATGGAAGATTTCGCAAAAAATGTGATATGCAAATTTTATTTGTAATATTCCAGGCAAAAAAAACCCCTTTTTTGGTGGGAAGGTCAATTTTTTTCTTGTTGGCTTTTGAAATAAAGAAGAATCTTGGTAGTATGTTAGAAGTCTGTTAATTTGAACTGTTGACTGTTGGATACCAAATTAACTTAGAATGACTTTCAAAACTTAAAACAATCTTCTATTATTAAGAGGCCAATAGTGTAAGACCTCTTTATTCTCTTTGAGCAAGGCAGACAGAGCATACAGATTTTACCATTAAATTGTGTTTTGCTGCGACTAGGATTCCTAGCTTGGAAACCTGATGTTAGACAAAGCATTTTACATAAATGTTTTGCATGTTTAACTTAATCTCTGGCATGCATTCTTTTTCTTACCATTAGAAAGATAGACAGTAGAAGACACTAGGTAATTACATACACATGAGAGAAAAGACTAAATTTGAATTCATGCGAGAAAAGAATTCTTTTGCAACTTTGCTTTTCAACATATCCTTTAAATTACCAGGGTTTGGAATTTAGCTTTCTTTATGCATAGAGTTCAAGAAAAAGAATCCAAGTATAATTGTAATTCTGGGATTTCTTCATGCCTAGTTTCCTTTAAACAATGGCAAACAAGTTTCAAGTTTGCCATATTACGTGAAACTGTTTTTTCATGCAAGCATTACGTTGATTTCTGGTATTGATGAGATTAATCTTTTAGCTGTAACTACTTAAAAATTTTGATTTTACCATACTGTTAAGTATTTGGTAATTTTAGTCTTGAGCACACAGACTTTGTTGGAAGGCTGTGTGTCAGATGTTGTAAAATGGGTTTAGTATTCCACTTTCTGTTGTGGTGTTGACCTGTTCCAAGTGATATGTTATTGACAGCCCAGTAGTAAGGCTCTGTCAGAAGTTAATTATGGTGTGTTCAAATTGCTTTTGCTGTAGCATGTGGAGTATTTCCAAAAGTTTTTATCCATGTTCCAGGCCCATCAAAGACTTGTATTTGATTTTCTGTCTTTGCTTTTTTCTTTTTCAGTTACAGATGTCCACACCTTTTGTTCCTTATATTTCTGGAAAGCTTTACTCTTTCCAACTACCTGTCATCTGTTCCCCTAAATCTTATTGCTGCTATTTCATTATTAGGATCAGTTATGACTGTTATTGTATGACCTAATGTATAGAAGTTTTGGTTGTAGGCCAGTATTACATTAAGCTAGGCTCTAGCAGGTACAGGTACAATCTAGGGCCTGACAGCTCTTGATTTATTAGCTTCTAGCAGTTCAGAGGACTCCAGTGGGGAAAGAAATGATAGTGGACAAAAACTGAGGAAGGGGAGGGGGAATGTGATTGACTGCCACAAAGTGTTTTCTGCTTGGAGATGAATTATTGTCAGGACAGGAGAATAACTGCACTCATGATGCAGTTGATAAATTATTATGCATTTAAACTATGTATGGACAGGCACATGAGGCACAGATAGTGTTTGCATTGGTAGCACATTCAGTTCAGAGTTTGAGATTAAGCCAGTACTTCTTACTTCTTAAAATTACTGTGACTGCAGTGTTTTCCATTTGTTTTGGTAATACATCAGATGGTCTGCGGTTTTGCGAGCTAGAGGATATATCTGGGGTTTGAAGTGTCACCTAATGCTGAAAAAAGGAACTTGGGAATTTTGAAAGAAGAGCTGGTTGGAAATGAAGAGATGAAAAGGGAAATTGCGGAAGAAGATCTTGGCAGTTACACCATCCTATCTTTTCTCATTAATAAGTTTAAAAGTAAAGGCCAGGTCTCATAGTTCTTTTTTTTTTCCAACTTTTGTTTGTTTATTTTGCAATTAGTGACTTTAAATGTGTCATTCTAAAATCTGAAAACTGTACTTATATTCTGTTTCTCTAATTACAAAATTCTCCTTCTACTCTCTTCTCAAAGTATCCCCCATAGAGCAGAAAGAAATTAAACCAAGCCTGTTTCTGTTTTGCTGTTAAGGCATATTTGTTCCCCACCAGAAGGATGGCATTCCAACAAAGTTTGGACCTTGTTTATACTTTACCCTTTGATCTTTTCAAGTGTTTGAACAGTAAGTATTTTTGTATTTGTTATCTAAGGTGTGTCATAAGAGTGGAGATAGAAAAGGATATAAGAGAACCAGCAACACAGATAGGCTTGTATTTATGAATGCTTGTGTTCAGGGTAAATACAAATTCAGAGGAAGTTTTTTTTTAATTTTTAATTGGTTTGAAGCCGTTATGATTGTGTAACTAGTACAGATCCTAGGGCATCTTTGAGTTTTGAGACCAAGTATTGTTCCTGGATCATCACACTTTTTCAATAGAACTACATAATTAAAAGTAGAAAGAAAAACTCTGGGTTTCTGTTTCCAGGTGACATACAAAAACTAGCAAGACCAAAAGATGTCTGCAAGCTCTGTCTGCTTCTGAATCTAGTAATTTTTGTGCACTGACTTTAAAAGCTCTGTATTAATTAAAAAAAAAAAATAAAACTTGTCCAGACCAAAGATGAAAATCAAAGTTTAAAAGAAGTATTTTTGACTGAAAGGAAGGTACACAGAGGTTAGTGGTGAGTCTTTGAGATATATTTTTGCAGCTCATAAATTATAAATATATTGTAGAGAGTATGAGTAGAGAATATGGTCACAAAGGAAAAGGCAAGTTGAATGACATAGTTCCAAACAATAAATGAATGCAGGGATATCAACAAAACAGAGAGATGCCATCTCTAAATTTGTGGTTTGTTCTTACTGTATTTCAACAGGCATAAAAGTTTAAGTAAACAGTGAAGAGCTAGAGCTCTTAAGTTGGTGACACAAATGACTAGCATGGAAAAATTTAGTTTTCTAGTTCCACTTACAGCTGGAATGATACATCTGAAACAATATGGATCCAGTTGTCTATTCTACTCTGGGTGGATGTTCTGCAAGGAAATGGCAATTTTATATTTCTGGCTAAGTATGCATAGGCACTGTCCAAAGCTCTGGTAGGAACTGGCACTTACAACTTTCTCTGTTCCCTCTTTCTGTAAATGTATATAGTTGGAGATTTAATAGTAAACTGCAGATTAGTGCTCCCAGAACTAGAGTAGTGATCTGTTAAGGTGACCAGACTTGGTGGTTTGAGTTCAACAGATGATCACTTGTCCATGGGAAGGTGTGGAGAAATGTCACACATTTTTTCTAGGGATGCTGGCTGAGGATAGCTGAGTTTTGTTTATCTATGGCCAATGGTGAAATCAGGCATTTAGTGGTCAAAGAAATAACACTGAGAAGCAGTTTCTAATATTGATCTTTGTCTTTCTGCTGAAAGCATTTATTAGTGTGTAACCCAGGGGTTGAACAGAAGAAGAACATGGTTCATTCAGAAATAACACTTCAATATTGTATATCTGAGAAGACAGAGTGGTTTTTATTTCTTTTTCAACAAACAGATTCAGCAATAGAGTGAGAGAGAACAGAAATCGATAAAATGGACAGGTCACTTGTGGTGACTAAGGAAAGAAGTGAGCATTGTATTAGAATGATTACTAGAAGATCAAATAGTGGCAGTAGCAAATAATTTTCAGAAAATTTCATTGAGGATAGTAGAATGAGGAGTTTTGGTAGAATTACTGGTAAATGCATATAGATCTGAAAGTCAGCTAACAAAATTCAAAAGATGTTACTTTCACAACCCACTGAATTAAACCAGAAAAACCAAATCATTGCATGTTTCTGAAATGTGTGGAAGAACAGAATTGGGAGCCCAGATTACTTGTCCTCTGCAGCCAGAGCTTAAAAGTCACCCATTTCTAACACAGGAAATGGTACTTTGTGTTCTCTTATAATAAACAAACCTGTTGGATTTGGAAGCCACCTGTTGCCAGAGTGGCAAGTTGTGATGCATAAGGAAAACTGATAAAATAGACCCAGTATTCAGTGTTTCATTTTGAAAGAGTTAATTTTCCATTGCAGAGGATCTTCAGTAGGTGGGTCAAATGTATTTAGCCAAGCTTGAAAGCTAAAAGCTTGCTGAGAAGACAATATTAGATTGTTCAATACTGGCTTTTTGGCAATGAAGAAAGAAGGTACTCCTGGCTTAAGGCCTATTTTAGTGTAGTGACAAAGCAAAGACAACAACTACCATTACACAACAATGTATAAATACCACTGAATGTATTAATTGCAAATATAGAGTATAGATATGAAAATTTAAAATACTGCAGAAAAAAAAAATCTATGACTAACTGGAACCAGAAAGACACCTATAATGGAATAAACTTAATATACTTGTTTCCAGATTGTCCATAAAGATAAGAATAGGAGGATTTTTCATTAAGTGCCCTTGTTTTCTCTTTGAAGGCAGGTTAATTTGTTCTTCCATAGAGAAAGGATACCAACAATTAACAAGGATGTTACACAAAAAGTGCTAAGTTCCCAGGGGCATTAGTTTATAATTCCTTACTGAATGGGGAAGGAGAAAGTCCAACTTGTGTTGTTCCAGCATTCAGAAGGAAATGTTATTTCTATTGAGATCAATGTCAAGTAGATACAAAACTACTCAAAAAATAGTAGGCAAGTTGAATTTATTTGAAAGAAGAATTCAGGGCTGTAAAGCTGAATTAATGATAGCCAATTAACTTTTTATTGAAAATACATGTTGTCAAACAAATTTGTGTGTTTTGCTTATTGAATTGATTAAAGAAATTGTGTAGATGCATTATAGATTTATGTGCATAAATTTAGATGACTTAAACCTCCCTTTAAGTTATTGTTCCCCAAAGTGGGTATTTAAATAAGCCACATTCTCCTTACTTCACAGTTGCTCTACATTCTTAGTAGATGATTTTGTTACTAGGGGAGCTAGAAGAGAGGAACACGGGTAAATAAACTGTAAATCTTTGGAACTGGACCATGTCCTTGCTGGGATTGCTTTACCAATGTTGTTTCTGTTTTTGTATTCAGGCAGCTATGTCAAACAAATCTGTACTTGTGCAAATGGTGTAGGGAATTGTGCTCTACAGATAAAAACAGTTTTGTGGTTACCTGTGAGTAAATGCAATTATGCATGTCACAGTGAGCGATTAAGTGGGCTATTTTTCTTGAAGATTAAGACTGTAGAGGTGCATTCATGGGGAGAAAATAAAGGACCACAGAAGGGCTCTTGGATTAACAGGGAAAGAAATGGCAAGAGCTAAGGACTGGAAAATGAGGCCTGGAAAATTCAGAAGTATAAAATAATTGAAAAATTGGATTATATGCACAATTTTGTTTTAATTCCTCAAGTAAATACTGGTTGTTCAAATCTTAAAACATAATAACCAATTTTATTCTGTTAATTTATGATTAAAGTATGGGCAGTTCTGGTTAAAAAAGTCTAACCAAGTAGCTATGAAAAGAAGACTGAAGACTAATCTTTGTTCAGGCCCTGGATGTGAGCCAGTATCCCTGTACCTATTGTTACTAGTTATCCCAATAACTGTTGTTTCTGTTGTCTCGCCTAAAAGATCAGTGAAGGTGTTTCTGTATGTAACACAAGGTAATGAGAAGTGTAGAGTAAGATTTCATTATTCATAGGAAACAGCTTTAAAAATAGGCTGTTTTCACAGGAGTAGTTTTTCCTTTTTGTCACCCAATCCATGCACATAATTTTCAAATATTGTTTAAGCATTTTATCAACTCTTTTCAGTTATTGTTTGAAGCAAAATAGTCTATTTGTCTTATATGTTTACCTTTTAGGTCCAACCTTCAATTATTCACAGGCACTAAATCTGATTACTGGTTTTATTATCTTAAAGGTAGACCTTCGGCTGAAAATCAGAAGGGTCTCATACCTTTTTCATGTAATCTCAGGGAAAAATGTGGAAACCTAACCTCATTAAAGAAGGAACTTCCTATTATTTTGAGAACATACTGTTTCTCTGCTATTTTAAAGATTCCCCCCTTGCCCAGTTTTAGCAGACCTGATTTGCAAACTAGAGTTGTAGAAACTTTTGACTGAAAAAAAATTTGGGACACAAGAAAAAATCAGTGACTGAATCAAAAATTTCCCACTTCTATCCTAGTTTATTTAAACTGCTCTGGAATCTTCACTGTATGCTGTAAAACTGAGGCAAGATTTATTAGAAGCTTCTGAATATATTAATCTTTTTAAAGATATCTTTAACTTGTCTTCATGTGCACTTTTTTGTACTTCATCTCTGTTTGATGCAAGTGCAGGTGAGCTATATACCTCCATTTTAATAATTTTGACCGTAGAAGGTTCTATGTCCATAATATAATCTTTACGCACAGTTTCTCTTCATAGAATCACAGAAGGGTTTAGTTTGGAAGGGGATCCTAAAGACCATCTACTTCCACGCCCCTGCCATGAGCTTAGATACCTTCCACTATCCCAGGTTGCTCAAAGCCCCATCCAGTCTGGCCTTGAACACTTCCAGGGATGGAGGTTCCACAGCTTCTCTGGGTAGCCTATTCCAGTGCCTCACCACCCTCACAGAAAAGAATGAATTCCCAATATCTAATCTAAACTTGCCCTGTTTCAGTTTGAAGCCATTCCCCCTTGTCCTGTCATGACGTACCCTTGTAAAAAAGCTGTCTTGTAGGTGCTCTGAGGTCTCCTCAGAACCTTCTCTTCTCCAGGCTGAACTACCCCAACTCTCAGATGTCTTCATTGGAGAGTTGCTCCAGCCCTCTGATGTCTCCGTGGCCCTCTGGACTCACTCCAACGTGTTTCATGGGTTGGGACCCCAGGGCAGGACACAGCAGTCCAGGTGGGGTCTCATGAGAGAAGAGTAGAGGGAGCATCACCTGCCTCTTCCTGCTGGCTAGATTCCTTTGATGCAGTTGACTTTCTGGGCTTCAGGTGCACATTTCTGGGTTATATTGAGCTTCTCATGAACCAATTTTCACATCTTTTGTTTTGTTTGTTCTCATTCATTGATTGCTCTCACTTAACTAGCTATTAGAGCTCTTAGCAGGAGTAACAATCTTCCTCATTATTATTAAGGTGTTTTACAACAGCAGTGCTCACACTCACCTTTTATTTTGTGATGATACATATCATATGTATCATAGGTATGCAAATAGTGTTTCTTTCTCATTTTCTTTTGCCTTAAGCGTGTTTTCAGCCCATTGTAAATGTGGTCTAGTATACAAATTATCACTGATATTTGTAATAATTTACTGACGTGGGAAGCTGTCCTTTTCTACTTATCCCTTCTTCTTTCTATTTGTGGCAGGTATTTATGAAAAATGTCTTGAAATAAAATTTGGAAAACTGGTGTAGAGTAGCAATAAGTCACTGTGATTTTTTTCCCCCTACTAATTGAGTTGAAATTGAGTTTAATTTGAAGTAAGATCTCACAACAGATTGTGAGAGTTCCTGGTACAGTTAAAAGTAAAACTGTGCTAATACAGCTATGTTAATAGCAGTCTGATATAGCCAGAGTGACAGATTTTACAGCAATGTTGTTTCAGCAGTGACATTGATTTGTTTATTAGATATGGTATCAGGTTAAACTGTTACAATATACGGTAGGAAGTTAGAGATTGTATCAGGGTAACAGAAACCAAAAGTGTATTTCCAAAAACTGATCTTGGAAAGGAAACAAGAGTGTGCTGTGTGCCAACAGCTTTGTGCTCTCAGCCTGCCTGCCTGCTTGCCTGGCTGCAGTGTCAGGAATCAGAATGGGGATATAGAAATGTCTATATGCAAAAGATACAATTCATTCAAAGTGTAAAAAGAATCAGTTTAATAGTTTCAGGTTGTGTACCTATCATACAACTTTCACTGTAAATCTTCTGTTTTTTCATTTCAAGTAAATTTCTTTTCATGGTGTGAGAATTTCTTTGTAAAATAGGAAAACAAGATGATACAGAAATCTATAAAGTAAATACCCAACAAGAGATTTCTCCCGTTCTGTTTCAGTTTATAATAATCACCAAAGTGTAATTTTAGCAAAGAATATAAAGATGCCTAATGATATATCTCCTTCAATTTATTACTATACAAAAATAATTAAACCGTGATAAAGAAGCAGTAGTTGAAAACATACTGTGGTAGTGAAACACACTCAAAGCATCCAGATGAACTGAATTTATCTGACTAAGGGAAATTCAGTAGCACATTTTAAAATGTATCAGTGGGAGCAGATACTTAACCTTTCAGGTCTTTTCTTGTAATGCTTGTACTCTGTGTGTACTTCATACTTTATCTGTAGGAAAAGGTGTAATAGAATAGTGCCCGCTTTTCGTTTGTCATTTCTTCTGCATATATTTTGTTATATCAAAAGCCTTTTCTGGATTTGCTATTCATCTTGCTCTCCCCTCTCCTCCCAATTTTGGTACAACCACATATCGCATTCAATGATTCAAAGATAAGTTCTTAATTTCTTGGCTGTTACAACCTAAAAAATAAGGTAATAATTTTTCCACAGGAAGTGCATGTTGCCCTCCACCTTTCTGTGGTACTGATGGCTGTAGCTCCTTTAGAGCACTTCCTCCTGCCTTCTGCTCTTTTCCACTGGACCTGTACTCTTCACCTTCTTCACATCCTTCTTATTTAACACTTATTGGCTCTGAGTGATTCTGATTTTCCTGTTAATCAGTTAGTATGGGGATTTTTTCCTTTTTTTTTTTCTTTTTTTTTTTACCTTCCCCCACCAAAACAAAACCCAAACCCTGGGTTTAATTTTGCTTCTTGAATTGCACAAGTGTTCTGTGAAGTAGAAAAAGCAGATGGTAATTATAGAGTCAGATTCTTCTTTCCTCTTGGTGTAAGACAAATACATTCAGTGATATTATGGCAGAATGTGTGAAGTAGGAGTGGAATCCAGCTCTTCTAAGGCTGGAACATTTTAAGACAGAAGCTGATTGTTCTTAGCTGTATGTTGGAGGTATTTTGTCTGAAAAATGGGTAACAGAAGAGTAATTTAGTGTATTCTAGATCTTTTAATACTGCATTGAAACTTTGCTAAAGAATACTGTATTCTCTCCTTTCAAAAGAGTTTACTGGCAATTGGCAACTAAAACCTTTTTCAGAGGAAACAAACAAAAGTCTAGAATATTCAACTATCAAAGAAATTTGATGGTTAGCACATACATTGATTTAAAAATAAGTACTTTGTACACTGCAATATAGTATGCTTAATGGTTAACACAGCAGAAATTTTTTTCTTCTGTCTGGGTGAATTCTGTAACCTTTCAATGTATTAATTAATTTAAAATGAAAAAAATTCAACAAGGGTGGGAAAAATAAGATATTTAAATTTAGGTGTGGTGGGACATAGTGCCTGTCAGTCCAGTTCAGTGATACTCTTACCAGAACCTCCTTCATATAAATATAAAATAGATGGTGCTGTTAAACCCAACTTTTGGTGTGTAGAAATAAATAATAATTATGTATGACTTACATATATGTATTTATGTAACAATGAAGGAAAAGAGGTGAATTAATCTGATGCGTATCCACTGCATAAATTTTTAATATATTTAGAAAGTACAAAAGTTACTGCTATTCCCCTGGCACTAATAAAGTAAGCAGAACTTCTGATCATGTGTGGATTACATGCCTTATAATCCATAAAAATTGTTGTGTACTAGAAACTAGTTATTGTAAATACTGGTATTTACATTTCTGTTTCACAGGTTTGTGATGTACTAGCATGTGAAGGTATGCTTCTTGAATATTCTAATAGATACTGGCACTGCACTCTGCTTATTTTGGTATTTTTATTGTGGAATAGCCTCATTTTACAATGTAAAATTGAATGGAAATGCATTTTCAGTTAAGAAACAACATAGTCAGATACCAGCTAATACTTTAGAGACAGAGAACGTGTGGAAATTGGCAGTACTTGCTTGTGTTTCTGAGACATGTTTGCTAGAATTAATATTTTTGGAGTCCTGTAGGATTTTGCTTGCCTTAGGCTGAGTGGTGTGAAATGTAATTGAACTAATGATTCACTGTGATGAGATCATTTTAAGAATGTAGTGGGCTTCTTATTGTACAATACTGTGGCATAAATTTGCCCTTTTTTTTCAGCAATGCTGCCTCTTTGCATTCTGTTTTAGTCTATCTGTCAAGCACCCACACCTTCATATCGCTCCTGAAATCCTCTTGTGTCTGTAGGATATGTAGTGTATCTTCACAATTTACTCTTTATTTTGTCTTGTGTTAAATCTGTCATGCGGTGCAGATCATGTATGACTCTGTTTTATGATGGTTTTTGGATGTATGTAGGATGGCACGTATTCTTACTTGTATTCCTTCATGCTGTATGCAGAATTTTTTTTGCAGCCCTCAAAGTGTACTCCAATGTAGTATAAATCCCCTTTTAAAAAATTTAATGAAGATGAAGAATAGTAAAAATGAACCTGCTTGTATTCGTAAAGGCAATCAATGAGTGTGATCGACACAGCCTTTAAAACTGGGCTTAATCTTTCTGGGTAATTCCTAGGCTGCTTTTTCTCTGCTATGAAGTGCTGCTTCATTGCATCTGATTTTCTAATGAATGAGCTTTTAACACTAAATGTGTAATTCTTGAGGTTTTATTTAATTTTAAAAAGTAAGGTTATGTTGTCAAGAAACCTTTCAAGTCTGAAAGCTTTTCTAAATGCATTTTTCAGATAAGGACATGATGTAGACTTATTAATCTGTTCATTATCATTTCTCCCTTCCTTCTTTTTAAATGAATGAGTAGTATCTTTCATTTAAGAATGCTTTATTGGAAGATTAGTAATCACGGAAATCATGTTATGATATTAACCCTACACATCCCACATTCTTCTCCTTCTAGTGTTCAAAATACAGAGGGTAGCTTGAAAGAGAAATGAAGAAGGGCTACAAAAAAGGAAAAGTAATAGCTTCTGCTTAAATATTTTGGGTGCATTTCTTTTCAGAAGTAATTTCCAAAATAATTTTTTAACATTGTTAATGTGGAGGATATGGGATTTAAAAAAAAGCTTACTGCATTTACTTCCTCTCTGCAACCTCTCAAATAAGATGTAGAATTTCAATTCTTGTAGGAAATCAGAGATAACATGGATAAAAAATAATGCTTTAAACAAGTGCAGTTGAATGAAGGTATTTTTGGGCTAATTTCAACAAAAAAAGCCAGTGAAAATATGAAAATATGTTTGAATATATAGTAATTTCACATAATCAGTTATTGTCAAGTGGATAATAATATTTCTAGGTAGAATTTCAACAATTATAAGTGGCTATTCTTTGTGGAATATGGAGCTGTAGTATTATATTTTGAGTCTTCACTTCTGGTAAGCTAAGGCATGAGTCCAAGTAAACTAAGGTACATTAAAAGTATTTTTAAGCACAAAACCAGTTTTGGCAATGCACATATGATTAATAATTTAGCGATGTAGTAGAAAAGAGCTTTTTGTTCTCTTAAAACTGCGCTTTTTTTATACACAACTTCAGAAAAGTGCTTTAGAAATCCTAATTTTTTATGTAATAATACTTTAGTCAAACTAGCTCTTATATTCAGGGATATGATCTGCTTTTTTATATAAGATAATAGTTATTGAGAATTAGCATTTAAAATATACTGGTAGCTGGTGACACACTGGTCAGTTTATGTAACACGAGGAGTGAAATCATGCTCATTGATTTTGCAGCTTTTTGTTTTGTTTCCCCCTCCCTGCAACTGTTTCATTGAAATTAAGAATTTTTTAAGCATGGCATGGTGCAAACAACTTGACAAACTTATGTTTGGATGAATATCTTAATTCTTGCTTACAGTGCTATGGATGATGATAACTTCATAAGACTTCTTGGTTCTTTGATGCAGGTTTAAGATGAAATTAAAAAAGACAATATAGAACAAAGGTATGCCATGGCTGCCCAGTAATGCAGGAATACAGTAGCTAGCAGCATTGGTGACCAGTTTGTGATGAGGCAATTGCATGGCTAGAACTGAACACACTGGAAAATAATAAAGTTATCAAGGGCAAGAAAAATTATCTTCTACTTTACCTGTGGCATTTAACAATCATATCTTTGTAGATAGATGGTATGTATGAAAAATTTCTGTATGAAAGGTCACACAAGAGGTCAGTGTGAAAAATCTAAGCCTTTACACAGGATTGACTCTGTTGGTTGTTTTATAGCATCAACCAAATAATTTTCTCATCCATGCTTTTTTTCTTTCATTTAGCCTGTTACCCTACCCTGTCCTTTGAAATTATTCAAAACTGTGTATTTTCTATGTAGAAATTGTGGATCTGAGATAGTATATGCAAAACTTTTTACTTAAGAGTACTGTCAATTTTTGGAACAGCATGAGGTTTTTTTCCCCTTATCAAAAGTTTATGAACCACTCAAATACCATGTAAATGGCTTTTTCTGCATGGTAGTCGCATGCTGGAGAAGATTAAAATAAGTACGATGTCTAAATATGAGGTCAAAATGCATCCAGGTTGTAGCTGCATAATATTCATAATTCCTCTGATCAATACTGTTTATGAATTAAATTTAAAAACACCATATCATACAAAATGGTGAATTTGTGCTATAGAAAAGTATTCCCAAGTGCAATTTTTGCTTAAAAATTCTTTTATATTTACAGAGAAACTGAGCCATACAAATATTTTTAAAAGTTTGCACTTCTTTAAGGCTATTTATTTTCTAAAAAAAGAGGACTTGAATATTTTTGACAAATATACACATGGTGTTACGCTAACAAACAGCCATGCAACATATATCTTACATAATGAAGAAATTGAATATACAAGACCTACTCTATTTAACATATATATTGAAAATATACAGTCTCACCAATAGTTAAAAAAGTTTTTCTTATTTGGCAGTATTTTTTTACACTTTGTTCAAATATTCCGTTTGATGTGTTTTGGTGAAAACTGAAATCTAGTCAGTGACAACCTGAGGTACTAAACATTTCTGCCTTACTTCGCTGTCTTCAAAGGTAATCTTTTTGTTCCTTTTAGGCTCTATCCATGAGTTGTGTATTACAGCGTTATTTGGCATGGGATCTGCTTCCACTATTGAAACAACTCGCTTTTTCATCTTACTTTTCAGAACTTTCTGAAACTTTTGCCTTGTGAATGCATAAAGTAGAGGGTGAAATATAGTTGTTCCATATGCCATTACTAGAAAACATAATCTCAACTTTACCAAAAGGTCACTTGGGCCCAAACATAAGATAGTGGTGTTCAAAACAGAGATGGGTGTCCAGCAGAGAAGGAATGTTGAGATAATCAGAAGGGACATTCTGAAGACTCTCTTTTGCCGTTCTCTTCGCTCCCGGTGCCGTTTTACAGCTCGGCGTAGAGCAATTATGACAGACACGGAAGTCCTTACACCAAAGACAACATTTTTTCCTCCACTGCTGTGGGACATGTCCGTAGTCTCATGTTGAGTGGTCAAAGAAATAGTTTTTTTCTTTCTGTTTTTCTTCTTTTGTCCTGTTGTAAATCTTGTACCAATCCGAATATTTAGGGCCTGGAGTATTTTGGTGTATGTAATTAGCATTACTATAACAGTGAAGAAAAATATTGGAATCTGAACAAGAATGTGGTAGTACATTCCTAGTTCAGTGTGGTACTCGTTTGTACTCACGCACAGAAGTGTCTTATTTTCCCAAGTACTTGCACTTTGAAGACTGAAAAAGTTGACTTCAATGAAAGGAATCAGGAAGGAAAAAAGTGAAATGATCCATATTGATGTCATTAGTATCACAGCCCTTCCCATGGTCAGGATTCGGTTAGCAGGTTTTACGGAGATGTCGTATCGGTCCAGGGTGATAGCGAAGACGTTGATTGCAGTTGAAACACTTGCAAAAGAGACACAAGCCTCATGGAAGCAGCAGATGAGAGCAGTGTTACTCTCCAGTGAAAGCAGAAGGATAACTATAGTTAGAGGAATACATCCCACACAAATTATTACATCAAGTACATGAAGGTTCATTGTAATTATGTTACTGACAGAATTGATTAAGTTGGATTTCATACAGTAAAGTACCAGCACGGTGAGGTTGCTGCCAAGTCCCAAAACAATTTCTAACATCAGAAATCCAGTGAGAGAAACTTGAAAGCTTAATGGATATGACAGTGGTTGGTACATGTTGGTATCGATGTCATCAATGGCATCTCGAACTGTAATGTTAGATTCGGACTGCATGTTGACTTCCAGAATGGGGGACAAACACATTCTTTTGTTGCAGCTGGTTTTTCTCCTGAAAGGTGAAATAAAATACGGAACTATTTGATTTCTTTTTTTTAACGCTCATTGTAGATAAATGCTGGGGAAGGAAGAGGGAGGAAAAGCAATATTCTTACCAAACTCTTCATTTACAGTATGTTTAGAGCTTTAATTGGCATCGACTCAAAAGCCTGAAGATCTAGAATAAGGTCTTTGCTTTTTAAAAGAAAGCAGGATTTGTTTGAAAAAAGAAAAAAATGGTGAAAAGCTTCCACTTAGGGAGGCAAGCCTTTGTTTATAGTGATGTGGTTTTTCACAAAGGGCTCATTTGTTGAATAAACCATACTTTGTGCATAGCCTTTGTATTGCTTTGAGGGTCATTTTAGAAGAATGTTGTTAAGTATTAACAAATTAGTGATCAAGATAATTTTAAAAAGCTCTTTTGGAAAAAGAAGTGTTAGGAACATGGAGCACTGTTGCTTATGTATCATAAAAAGGATGTTTAAATTATTTATGCCAATTTAGCCATATCTTTCTTATGAGGTTTACAGTAGTGTTGTGGACTGAAATGTGATGTTCTGTTATTCACCAGATTTTTACAGAGTTTAAACCTTCTGTTCATTTTAATCTTCTGTGCATCTATGTCTACGATGCTTGCCACTACAACAACTTTTTATAAATATATACAATTTCAAATGCAAAACTTATGTGGGTTTGGTAAACTGAGTTTATTATAAATTACTACATTTCCTTTCTCTGATTTGAATATTAAATTTCTTCAAGAAATCTATGCCTACATGGAATGGAAGAGTATTTAATTTAATTCCAGAATATATTTAAGGGAATAATTTTAGCAACTAGTACTTAAAAAGAAAATTGTCTCTTTCGGGTTTTGTTTGTGGTTTGCTTTTTCTTTTTTTACAAACTACATTTAAACCAAACAGATTTACATATGTAGCATCTTTCTCTCAGGAATAAGTGTTCAAAAAGGTATTTCTTTTATCTAGCAGTTTTTCTATTTTGTGTTTCATCTGCTTAGTTTTACACATGTGGGTAAGTTTTAAATATAGCAACTGCATGTAATACTGATGTTTGTATTATTTATACTGTCAGCCAGCTCTTGAGTTTGTAATTGATTGAATAAATAAAAGAGAGGTTATTCAATTTCTTGTTATGATACTGGAGGGGTTTTTTTTTTCCTAGGTAGCTTTAAATTTAAGAGGGGACATATTTGGCATGAAAATAAATTTGAAGGTCGACCTTTGTTCTAATCTGAGTACATTAAAATGGATAGCACTAAGGTGAACAAAATTGAGCTCTTTTAAAATGAAAGTATGAATTAAGCACACTTGGGATACAGTATGCAAATGGATTTCATCTGCAGTTATGAAAAGCCTCAATTGAACAATACTATTAATTGCAAATTGTGTGATAAAAGTTCTTGGTATTCTTCAACAGTTATTTCACATGTGCCTCTTAAATAAAAAAGATGTAAATTAGAACGTATTACTCTCAGGTGTGAAATGAAACAAGAAATATTTCAAAAGCTTTGTTTCATTTCTAATTTAGGCAATCTCTATCTGTCTTACATTAACCCTCAGGAGTATGATCTCCTCTTGCATGCTGTCCTGGCTGTGAATGGATTTCAAACCATTCCAAATGCATTGCTGGATAAATGAAGTTCTTTTATGTTAGCAAAAGCCAGGAAGAAATCAAAAGCAGATCTGCTAAAACAAACTACAGTCTCACCCTAACATTATAGCAACGGAGATTTTGTGAAAACAGAAAACCTCAGATGTGTTAGGCTGTCACGAATAGATGAAACATCACCTCCTTGCTGCCTTGCCTGGGTTTGGGGTGCAGGGAGGCAGAGTGGTGAGGACAGGAGCTCGTTCACCCGGCGCTGCGCGGGCACAGCCGGGGCACCTACCTGTTCTCTGTGCCTCAGGGGCCTGGCACAGCGGGGCAGCAGCTTGGCAGAAACTGATACATGGTGGCACTGAGAGATTTTTGACACGCACTGTAACCTGGAAATCAAGTGGTAGCTGAGCTCTTATTTAATTTCTTGCAGATTTTTTTGTTTCCCTTTTTTTCGTTCCTGCAGTTCAGCAGCAAAAAGTTCTGATTAAACATGGGGGCTTCTTAATTGTCTCAGATACTTCTACAGAGCAGGGCATATTCTGTGTGTCTGTTCTGAGTTTCAAGCCAGCAATAACAAATAGACCTTCTTTTAAGTGATGTTAATTTCCTTCCCCTGTTGCATTTTGTAGAAGCCTGTTTTTATTTTCCAGGTTTAAAGAAAAATAATTTCTGATCTCTTGTTTTCAGAGTGTGTGTAGACATCCTTAGTTTATGGTTGCGTATTTCTTTCTGTAATATTCCTGCTCATTACTTTTGAGTGATGGCTTAGTGAAAAAAGTTTCTATACATCATAAAATCCAGTTCATGTGCTTTGAGAGTAACCATGGGTTACCTAATTTGGTTTATTTTGATTTAAGGAGAATACATAACATCATAAAATTGAGAGAAAAATATCCATTAGTCATTATGACAAGTAAGTTATTTAATGAGTAGAGTAGTAATAGAAAAAGCTTGGTTAAACCTTTATTCAGCTTGCTGGTGAAGTATGCATATTCTCCTTTTGGGATTTCATGTTTCATTGTCTCTTCATGCATCAGTAGTTTCCACAATTCTGGTTTTAAATTATAAATCCCTCTTTAAGAAATGCTCACCATTTTAAGAATCAATCATTGCACTCTTCTTTTAATGAAAATCTGAGCAGATGTGTTAGTCTTCCATGTATGTTGTTGAAGTGTCATGCAAACAAATGGTAATGCAAGTGTGTTCCATGTTTTGTTTTTAATTCCTTTATGTCTTAAGAATACATTTTAGGGATGCATCCTGCTGCTTGTAGGTCATACAGCTACAAAGATACCCGGTCAACTGCATTCTTCATATTGTCAGTTGTAAAACTGAATTAGTTGCTGCATGCCCTTGTGAAGGGGAGGAAAAAAAAGGTTAAAAGTAGGGCTTATCATTTCAAAAGTAAAGTAATGCAAGAATGTATTTTCTAATATCACTTCATGAATAAAGAGTCTCTAAAATTGCACCTTATAGATTACATAGAAAATCAGTTAGCCTGCACTCTGTTTGTGAGTAAAATCATATTCTGTCAGCTTACATGAATTTAGGTTTTTTGGACAAGTTTCCTGTTCTCCAGATAGTGCAGGTTACAAAAAAATCCTGGCTAGAAGCAATAACTGTTGGATGCAGAGTGTCTGTGACTGAAGCTAGGAAATGTAGTTTTATAGCTCTGGTGAGCAGGTAGTTTATACATACAACTCTCTTGTCTTTTAATGAACTGAACAGAGTTAATGAGCCTTTTAGAAAAAAATGCTTGTGTTTAATTTTCACATTGTTATACTTTCCTTTCTTGAAATAAATGTTTAGCAAATCCATGCTTTTAATAAATGGCTTGAATGTACAGGATAATGAAAGAAATAAGTTTAAAAAAAAACAACAGAGAAGGGGGATTTCCTGAGCAATCAGAGATTAGTCATATTAGCCAACCTTCATAAAGCAATAAGTATACACTAATTACAAACTGTCTGATCCTTCGAAGAGTAACTGAATAAATCTGAAATGTATTTAACTGCCAGTATTTGGAAATACTGCTGAGGGAGGAAAAGCATATTCCCGGTTGCTTTATGTCGTTGTTTTCCCCAATATTGTATGAGCTTAAACTATACTGTCTTTATGTAGTACAAACAAAACAGGTTCTTAATATTCTATAAGACTTAAATACAGAATAACATTTTTCTAGCACTATATTTTTAATGGGGAAGGGGAAATAGCATTTAGATATTTCCTAGTCTTAAATAGAACAATATATTACTGCTTAATATAAGTTGAATCTGATCTGTTGCCTTTTTTTCCTCCAATTTTTAATTTGGTTTAATGTTGTTTATTCTGCATATCATAATAAGGAACAGGTCTTACCTCCACTAAAGATTTGGTAAATTCTCGATGCAGGTGAAGCAGTTCCAGGTTGGAGGGATTCATTTTGTTCACTTGTTAGAAGAGTAGAAGGGAAAGAGGGTAATAAGCATATCTTCAAAAAATGACCTTAATGAAAATTTGTGCCTGTACTGTGCCATTGTTTCAGCATACTGCTAATGTATACAATTGCTTTAGTTCTGGTTTACAGGCTGCTGCAGTCTCCCACTCTTCCTACCGTAGAATCAATAAGCATCTGAAAATACATAATGAAAGTAATTTAACATACTGAAGGCTTCTTGTCTCCAGAGACACCACTGAGATTCAAGCTTTCTAAAAAAGAAGAGCAGTGCTTCTGAGAGGAAAGCTTGCGATGGGCAGCTTTTGCAGAATGACAGCCTACCTTGTCGCTTCTCCTCACTGCAGAGAGATGCAGTGCATTCACTAATTTTGATTGGTCAGTGATGTTGGGCT
Source organism: Pseudopodoces humilis (assembly GCF_049639895.1). Classification (NCBI taxonomy): domain Eukaryota; kingdom Metazoa; phylum Chordata; class Aves; order Passeriformes; family Paridae; genus Pseudopodoces; species Pseudopodoces humilis. The sequence goes on from NC_142204.1 coordinate 59,263,926, forward strand.
TAAATTGTGCTTCATATATGGGATTGATGCCCTCCCTCCCCCCAATTTATATAAGGATTCTTTTATAAAAGGACTAAATTTACAAATGATTTATGAATTCTGGAATATATTAAGGGTATGCCTGCTTTATTTTTACCTTTTCACTCTTTACTTTGTGTACACTGGAAACCACATGGCATTGAGAAAAAAAAAAAAAGGATTAAACGGTTATTACTTTAAAAGCTTCCAACAATCTATATTTGAATTTGCCTACTTTCCATTTCTGAGCCTTTTAGGTGTTTGAGTTTTTAATTTAATTTTTTGTTTGTTTGTTTGTTTTGGTTTGTTGATTTTTCTTGTCTTAAGAACCTTCTGAAATAATAACTGCCTCTTTAAGCCATGCTGAATTTCACCATGCATATATACATGCAAATGGTCATCTAGGTTTTGCAGCAATAAGTTATATTCAGGACAACTTGCTACCCACATGTATATTAGGAAAATTTATGTTAGGATGCAGTGAGATTATTCAGACCCTGGTAATTATTCAGACGTGATAATTCGGTTGATTAATGATCAGAAAAACATGATTTTAAGATCCATCACTATGTGAAATTTATGTATAGTTGTGGAGGTTATTAATTTTCTTGAAATGTAAACTTCTAAAAAAATTGTGTGTTCCACATAAATTTTGCTAGAGGCTTGACAGGTTTTTGTAAGGATGTCTTTCTTGTGTGATGTTCTTGACCTTCACTTTGCAAGGGATGTCTTTGTTTTCACTTTTTGTTTTGTAACTTATTTCTGAATCTGTTCTATCAGTATAAACAACGCTCACAACCACATAATGAGAAGTGTAGTGCAATATCTTTTTTATTTAGTACTGGTGCTAAATAAACCTTGGAAATAATTTCAGTATAAACCCCAAAATAATATTTTTCAAAATCAGTTTGCTGAAACAAATAGTTTAAGAATATCTGAGTATAAAATGTCATATAGGTAGTTTATAATCTCAAATGAATGTAGGGCTTTTTTTCCACCATGATTGAAAAGATTTTTTGGTGATAAAATGTGATAAAATACTAAATGTTAGAGTTCTTACATAAGTAACTGTGTTAAGATGGTAGTTTGAGTCAAATTTTGATGGGGTCCTCTGTTTTTAGGTTGTTAATGCAAATACAGAATGCAGTTGTGTAACTCAGATGTCTTTATTTCTTTTCTTTACTTTTTCCTTCAGTCAGACATCCAATATATTATTTATCTTTAGATAACAGCATGCTTTATTTATTTTTTTAAATGGATTCATATTCGTCTAGCAGGCTTCCTCTTCCATACTCTTTTGCATTCAGAAGCCATGTAAATAAAGATTGCAGAAACTTTGAACAGAGATCAGTAGGTACCATCAGGCTATGCTCAGATTGAGCCCTTTGAGCTGTCTCTGTATCATCTGCCTCCCAAGAGCTTGAAACCAGTGATACCAGCATAGCTCTTCAGGGTGATGTGATAAAGAGGATTCCTGAAATGCAAGCATAAATACTAATATATTAGAGATTTACTTGCTTCACTTTCAGTATGACTAAGGATAAGTAAGGAAGCCTGTCTAAATTTAAACAGATGAATCTCCATCTCCCTTTCTAATTCTTTAGTGTGTGCCTGAACAAAGATGGAGGTACTGGATGAGCTGTACTGTTAGAAAAAGGATGTACACACAGAGGAAGATTGTAGCAGGATTTTGGGTATACCAGGAATATATGGTTCAAATGCAGGCAAAGGGGTCACAAAAGACTACCTATATGACAGGAGGTGATATTGGCAGAAGTTTTATCTGCAAGAAGTGTTTGAGAGGAGTGATAAGGAGCTGAGTTGTTAACATATTAAGCTTAAGTTTTCTGGAGACAAAATCAGGAAAAGAAGCAGTACCATATGGAGGCAATCAGGAGTAGGTGGATGGATAGACATGCTTATAAGCCATTGCTGTGCAGATGCTAGTTAAGATGGTGTGAACAGATGACTTCATCCTCAAAGGGTAGATAGGGAAGAGTGGGCAAAAAGAGCCATGTGCAGGCACCCAGCATAAACAGAAAATGTGCTGTTCTTATACCTGTTTCTATATCAGGATAGATGGGAGAAAGAATTTGACTGGTATTTTGTCTTTTAAGGTAGTGAAAAGTGCGGTGAAAAGGTAATGAGAATGTAGAAGTATCAGGGAACAGCAGGAGTCCTAAACCAGGAGAGTGATGATGAAGGGTCTTAGGATTGAGAATGGCAACACAAGGAGAGAGGAAGATCCAGATGGTTAACAGAGAATAGACTGTGAAGGGTTGAGGCTGCTGGGTCTGATGTGAGGGGGAAAAGAAATTCAGAGAGGCAGGAGCTTGAATCAGAGTGGAGCACAAGGTGTAGAGGCGTGTGCATGTAAAGAGACACTGAGTGCACAGGGGTAGAGATAATGGCAATTGCCATAACACACACCCCTGAGTGAACACACCCCTGTAGTACTTCTAAATTAAATTCAGGAGTCATAGCTGTATGTGAGAATATATTTTTCTGTTTTGCTGAGAGCAGGAAGTCTAGAAATTTGGAAGTTGTAGTGTATTTCTTGGTCCTCTTTTGTCTTGCTTTCTGTCTTGCATCTACTGTCTCACTTTGTACACAGTGGAAGTAACATCCCAGCACTGACTGTTACTGCCTTCACAAATGGTGGGAGGTCATCCCTAGATCTGAAGGTCAAAACTCTGCTGTTATAAGGTCACCCTGAATCAGTTTCTTGAACTGCAGTGTTTTAAATAAGCTTAGTTTGTTTGAAAAGACTCATTAGGCTCAAAAGGTCTAGCAGGGCCAAATGAAGTACGTAGTTCTAATGTTTTTCTATCAGAGTCCTTGATTTTGGAGCTTTAGAATTCTTTTCATGTGTTTTACATTTTAACTTTCGATAAACCTACTGCAGACTATTTTAACATCCAGATGTCATGGATCTTCATGAAGATCTTTACTGGCACATTCGTGAAACCATGTCTGCTCTCTTGCCTTGTCCTCTGCATTATTCTTTTTTTCATCCTGAATGCTTCAGCAACACTTTTTTCTTTGTACTCCACATCTTTTTTCCTAGTCTGAATCTTGCTGCTCATTTAGTGACTATTTAGAATTTTACTGCTTCTGGGTCTAAAAATGTCATCTGTTTTCATATTAGCAATAGACTTGAGATCCTAATTCATACAGATTTTTTAGTGCCAGATAGTGTCTTTAGAGCTCAAGTTGCTTTAGAAAATGAGTATCGGGTGGTTTTGGACATGCTCACCTGGAATTGTTGTTCAGCATTATTTACATGGTGCATCTGCAGAATTCCAACTAGATAGCTCCTCTGTACCTTTCATTTACCTACCCTGAGGAGTGTCATGCCCAATTCTAAGCTAGCTCTTCTGAATATTTTGTGATTTGAATCTGTTCTAGCAGTTTGTGATCTGTATCTAAAATTGTTTCTTACCTTGTTGTATCTCAGTTTCCTTAATAGTCAGTTGCAAAGAATTTTGTTAGAATATTTTTGAAAATCCAGTAACTTCTGTAGTATCAAGGAACAATAAGCAATGGCTAATAGCTGTTTGGGTTTGGGAGTTGTACTGGTGTGCCCTTGTTATGCTGAATTTGTAAATGTGTTCTGCTTTCTACATGATACTGAAATTACAGCTTGTTGGTCTGGAGCATGCTGTAGCATGCTTTTATGTAAATCTTGACTCCTGACCCATACACAAGATCTAGTCATAAAGGTTTTTATTATTATTTAAGAGTAATATGCTGAATAGATGACAAAAATTCTGTTAGAATTTGTAGATAGTACCATTCTGACTCAGATGGTAACATGTTTTTTTCTTTCTTTTGGCTCAAGTACTTTATTCTCATTTCTTTAATGTATAGAGAACTGTTCTAAGGTTATTATTCCTTTTCTGCAGCAAGGACTAACATCCAAAAATATTAATTTTCTGTTTAGTGTCTTACTCGTAAAGTTTATTTTCTCTTCTCTCTTACTGTTGATTGCCATCTTGCTTTGTTTTGTTATTTTTATAGTGACTTATTTAGGTTGGGTTTTGTAAGGGGTTTTTTTTCCACTTTTCTAACATTCATGTTTTCCATGACAGAAAACAGTCTTGCATGTGGGACATTGTTGATCTCAGTTCTGCCACTGTAGATTTACATCCCTGGAAAGATCTGGATTTTCCAGATTAATTGCATGTTGTTTCATTGTGCTTCCTCTTGTATTTGCAAGGATCTTTGCAAGCAGCACAAAGACAAGTATTTTTAAATAGATATAGAATAGATTATAAATAAATGATACAATAGTATATATATTTTCACATGTTTATGTATTTTTATATATAATGTGTACATATTAATTTTCAAGATTCAGAGTTAATTATAGCATAGCTGCTTAAGTATGGAAAAATTAACTACTTTTGCCATGGAATAAGAGTGTCTTATAAGATTCTTTTGAGTTTGTATAACTATTAGGCATAGGTTATTTGTTCAGTAGTAGTCCGTGTTAGAACAACTGTTGACCTTTTCAGCACTGAAAGGTTCTGTACTCATGAGGAAATGTGTAAGTTAGAGAATGCCCTTTAGCTATTAATACCAAAAATGTATCTTGTTTTAGTTTTGCACGAGGTGATACCAAAGAAGAATTGTAAGGCTATCACTCATATGTAAGGAAGGCAGCCTTTTTGTATCATAAAAATAAATTTTGTTAAGTGATACAGCTAAATCATGATCTTAGTGCATTATTGCACAATTGTTTAAGCATTTTGGTGGGAAAAACAAAGCAGCAATATCCGTTGTGCTCAGGAGGGAAGTATGGCTGGTAAATTTAATAGTAATTTAAATAACATGCTACTTTTCTCTTTGGAAGTGGTTTGTCCTCTAGCATAAACATTCATAATGAGTGGTGTTTTATATTGTAGCAATTTTTAGAAAAAGTTTAATTAGTGACTATAAATTTAATTTTTTTTTTAATTTTTCTTTATTTTTCTTTAATTTTTCTTTAAAAATTGTAATTGCTCTGAATTTGTGCTTTGACTGTTCTGAGAACTTGAGAGGTTTCTGCTTTTGTAAAATATTCTTAGTTCTAAGCTGGTAATTGTTATTGAATTTTAGTGAGGATTTTCATTATTATGGAAAGGTTTTTGGAATTCTGAAATCATATCTTTTGTATTGCTTTGAACATACAAATAAAAAAGGCACCTGCTGGCATTGTGTGAGACTTATTGAAAGTGTGCCTGAAAGAACATTCATTCCTGCAGTTGCAAAGTGGTTTAGCATAGTAGCTGAAATGTTCTGGAGCTGGGGTCCTGATGCTGTGTGGCTGTAGAATGAGGAAATACTGCCTTGTGGTTTGAAGTGCCATGGGATTGCTTGCCTTTCTTTCATGAAGCTATTTTGTATGTTGGAGGAAGTTTTCAGTGCTGTTCCCTGCTGCTGGGTGGCTGTGTTGCCCAGCACCTCCAAATCCCAGCTCCTTGCAGCTCTGTGAGTGTGTATTGCACAGCAGCCTCAGCGTAGATGGGTCAGGAAGTGTTCTGGCAGCTGAAGTTAACATGCAGGGTAGAAGCTTCAGGATCTAGTTCAGTATTCTTCATCAGATACCCTTGTTATGAAAGACATGAGTAGCAGGATATGTGGGATGAGCAGCAGCAGGAGCAGCCCTAGCTGCCCTATTACAATCCCCTGATGCAGGAGTTTGGTTACACACCTTCCTGTGTGTAACCTTAAATATCCTCTAAGTGGAATTGATAATTTAAAACAAAATGAGGAAGATTTTCTGTAGAGTTGTTTATTCAGCAGAGATCTTGGATAGACTTTGTTTCTAGTAATTCTGTAAACTAGAAAGGCGGTACCATTGTCTCTTAATTAAGACAAAATGTTCACATGGTGTGCCTAGTGGCAAGCACTGTTCTAGCTGAAATTAAGAGACAAATCTTAGGATTAATTGTCCTGTAAGGAAAGAGTGAACACAATATGAATAGGTATAACCTGTCATGTCCCTTTAATTTTTTTAAGGCTGGCACAACAGTGTAAGGGTTACCACCAGGGTGACTTCACGTGTCAGTCTCGCTCAGGTAGCCGCTTGGCTGATTCAGTTTGGAAGCAGTACAGAAAGTGTGTGAAAAGAATTCCGTAGGCTTACTACCTTTAAAACCAAAGTTCAGTGGCCACACACAGTAACTCTGCATGTGACAGGAACATACTTTGCCTTCTTCACACCACAAAATAAAACCTAAGGACATGTAGTTAGATTCCCCCCACCTTGTTGTGAATGCCTGATATAAGCAGTTAAAATAATGTCAGCCTCTACAAATTCTTCAAATTCAGTATTCACTTCAAATGTAGGAAGTTCTCCACATCAGTCTGTTAGTGGTGATATTCCACAAATTAAATTTTCAAAATCTGAAAAATTATATACAATATATTTTCTTGTCTGAATTTTTTATATGATATATTACTCGGTTGTCTCCTCTTTGCTGCCTTGGTTCATCAGTTGTTTTTTGCAAGGTTGTTCAGTGAAACGGATAGAAAATTTGTCTATGTAGTGCCATAAAAAGGCATGCAAGAGAAGTTTAAAAGTAATAAGCTATAATGATAAATGCATAATAATATGGAAATTGAACTAATTTAGTGCAGTGTGTTTGCTTCACATTTCCTCTACTAAAAAAAGTATTAATTTGATTGATGTGCGTGTTGATCTAAATTTAGATTTGTGTTGGTATCATATTCAGTTTATTTTCGTTCTTCCTCTGTTGTTTGGGTTCATTCATTTTCATAATTTGTATCTATAATATAGTTTAATTTTTTTTATTGATTATTGAAAAACATCTCTTACTTTCTTAAGTGGATAAATGAAAGGGAAATATAAATCCCTTAGTTTTTTCAGGGTTTTTTTAAAAAACCATATATATTGTAGCTGTAGAATCTAAAGTAAATAACTAAACTGTGTTAAAATGGATGCATACGCATGCATACGAAGAACTAATTTTGTCTGTGAAGCTTTCAAATAGCAAGGATTTTTGTGCCTAAACCATAGTTTCAGTTTTTTTCCATCTTCTAAAGTATTTTTAACCTCACTGCATAATTGTTGTCTTTGAAATCACATACTGTAATACTGAAGCAAACCACAGCTTGTATGAAAAATGCTTTCATTTGCTGTTTTTTGGGAGAAGGCTGAGAGCAGTGGTGTCAGTGGTATGTCTGAGGAAGGGGATACTATTTTGCATTGTATATGGTTGATGCCCAGAGCTGGCTTTGCAGTCATTAGGCTTGAAGCCTAAGTTTTATTTTACTAATAAAATCTTGAGAAATTTTAAATGGTTGTTCAAGACATTTTTATTGCACTGATGAATGATGAGAAAATACAGGTTTATGGGTAAAAAGCTTGTGAAATTCTTCGGCAGCCTTCACTGATGATCTATGCAATCAATTAAAACACATAGGTAGCATGAGTTGCAGTGATAGGAGCTGTGAATGGTAGTTGGAATAGGAAAAAGGAAAAATGTTATGTGCATTATTTCTGGTACCTTTCAAATTAAGAAGCTTCACTATTGCTAGGTAGGCTAGCAGCTCTACCTTGGGCTAGGAGCTCCTGGAGGAAATGTGGAAGATGGAGAATAGCAACAGCAACAACCCATCAACAGAAAAACCATGTGAATTAGTACTTACTGACTGCCTGTTACCACGCTGTCTTTCTGAAAGAGAAATTGCCATTCTGACACAAGTAGAGGTCTTTTCTAGTTCTCATTCTTTCCAAAGTATATATGGTGCCCAGTGAGAATTTATTCCCCCTGAGAGACAGCTGGATATAGAGAACATTATTTTATCTTATTAATCAAGCAAATTAGTTTTAATGTGAGGAAAGAATGAAAGGAAAGTAGAGCCTGCCCTTTGAAAGTGATTACTATTTTAAACTTGCTGGTCGTTAGGCTTGAAATGCTTTTCTTTGAAGTTGCTTTACGGTGTAATGTTTTTTCTGCTGCCTTGCTGTTGAAGTAAAAGGAAAACTCAGTGCTTTCTGTCCCCCCTGGGGCAGTTGTTTTTTTTTCCCTGCAAATATTTTATATATTTTTCGGAAACCTATTTTGTTTGCCACCATCAAAAAATTGTAGGCATCTACCTGTTTATTGGACTCTTGCTAATACCCTGTTTAATACTCCCACTCTGAAATCTTGAAGCTGGCATTATCTCAATAAGCAACCCAGGTCTAGGGTAGAATACTTCAACAGGGATTTTCCATTGGTGTTTGTGTGTGTCTGTATGTAAGGACTCAGTGGCTCTTGGACTGTTGGTTGATTGCATACCTTGATAAATGTTACAGGCTGTGATGATAGCATTTATGAGAGTATAAAAGCCACTCTCAGTAATCTTGAAGCCTATAGGCAAAGCAGCTATTACAGTGTATTTTGGGGCAATAAACATTGATAGTAGACAGAGGTTTAGTTTGTATTCAGTATCCTTAATCTAGAATGAATTTATGTGGACAGTTAGTGTGGATTAACACTTAAACTAAGGATTTTAGCTTCTTGGGTGATGTCCATGACCACAGTGCCTGAGCATCCTGTATCTGCTTCATAGTTTCTGTTCACATTATTGGGTTTGTAGAAAAACAGTTTGGTTATGTCCTAGATGCCTAGTGCAGATCTGTAAAAGCTGTCTGTGTTTCATTAATCTGTCCAGTAATACAAGATGAATTTCTTTTTGAAGAATGCATGGACTGTAGAAATTTTCCACATTTATTCTCTTTGTAGATCTTTAAGCACGGATTTTTAATGGCTAACTAGACTTGACAAAGTTAAACCAAGGAAATGCTTTGGAGTAATAAGGAGAGAATTAAGGTTTGACTGGAAAAAATAGTTCATGTATCTATCTCTCAAGATAGAAATTTATTTTTTTCTTAAGTGAAGTAATGTATTGGCGAAGTCAGAATATAAATTATTTCTTGCACTAACTTGACTTGTATCTAAATTGCTTTAAGCCCTCAACTACATTGGAAGAGGGGTGGGGGAGCAAAACAAACCTTCAGAAGATGCAAATAATTAATGAGATTTTAAAAAATGTATTGATGAAACACTATAGAACTCTCTACTTCATCATCCATCTTTTCAAAACTAAACATCACCCGATCTCTAAGGAAACAGGCCTTGCAGCATGTATAGAAGATTATTAAACACAGGGCAAAAATGCAAAACTGTGTTTGGAGAAGGTTTCACCTGTAATTTAACGTTCAGAAGTTGTTGCTTCCAGCATCAACTAGGAAGTTGAATTGAGTGTAAAGATGCTTCATCAATAAAACCAGTAACAAGCAGTACCATGTAGTTTAACAACAGTTAACCAAATCAATATTATGAGTAGAACAAACTGGACATAATGTTTTTATGTGTGGTACTTTGGTTTGTGCTGTACTGAAAAGAAATTGTTGTTAATATATTAGGTGCCTTGTATTGGTGCATTTCCCCTTCTCTTATCCTTCCCAGTGCCACCTTAGTGCGTGCTGTGGCAGAAGGAAAAAGAAGAGACACCCATTGAGGATGAGCCAGGCATGGAGTTAGTTGCATGAATATTTGATGAGAACTGAAGGAGTCACATGCAAGGACAGGGAAATTGTGAGAATTGCTGCAAGGGTGATCTGCTCTTCAGGTTTATTTATACAGGCTTTCTTCGTTTTCTTAATGATCTTTTGCTATAAATAGACAGAGAATGTTGAGTGTTGAATTTCATGGTTGCTTTTGTACAAAACTGCTAAGAGCTTGACTTGTAACCTTGCTTTAAGTTATGGGTATTTTGAAAAAAGTCTTCAGCAATATCAATATTTTTTCACGTTGGTGCCACATTGCAGTTCTGTTGGGTATGATCACCATGTATGACAGTTGGCTGAATGGCATCCTGTGATCAGCTGGGCACAAAATTGCCTTGGGTAGATTTCATCCACAGTACAAGGAGATGAGAATGGAAATGGAATTGATCCCAAAAATTCCATGAACTAGCAGCTGCAGAGGGAACTGTGGATTGTAGAGAGTCCACATAAAATTGCTAATCTGTAATTTTAAATCTTTGTTTAAATCTGTGATTACGATGCAGTTTATTTTTCTCTTTCTGTGCTTGCCTGAAAGCATCTATATTTTCAAAGTACGTTTGAAGATCGCTGAGAGCTGCTAGATGTAGATACTGAAGAAATGAATTCACCAAATTACTAATCTTTCTAATTTTTTTAGATTCTTTTTAGAAATACATCCAGCTGATATAATTTAATACTTTGGTTTTGTGTGGAGTCTTGGCTAATGCATCTGTTGAATGAATGAATAAATAAATGGAAAGAAATGCAGTTTTAATTCTGGAAAAGCCTATTTTTATTTTTTTGCTTGTAAAATTGGCAGCAATATTCTACTCTAGGATAGCATTATTGGTTACTGACATAGTGGAATAATAGTAGCAGTTAGAAATAAATGTGTATGTTGCTGGGTTTTATAGCTTGAGCTTTTATTATTTTTAAGTAATTTTAGCACCTGCAAAATAATGCAAGATGCTGGTTTCTCTTTTGACAAATGTTACACCTTCACAGATTAATGTAAAGCTTCCAGTTTCCATTGATTACTATTATCTAGTAAGTGCTTGTTAGATATCAAAGCAGTGAACAGTGTGAGCAGGTCACAGATTGGGTCAGCCTATTCTTTGACAGAGGCTCAAGAAAGCAGCCAGGCAGCTATTGTTTTACCCTCTGAATAGAAAAAAATATTCCTTTGACTGTGTTTTGGCTTTTGAATTCCTACTGAGTTAGTAATTTATTTATTTGAATGATATTTGAACTTTAAATGAGGAAATTCTGTTAAGCTTCTTCTGGGGGAAGAAAATTGTATCCAAATAGTATTAATTACTGTACCTAGTTCTTTGCTGTTCAGTTTAGCTGATACATACAGGGCTACTCAAACTGCCTGCTGTGTCCACCACCCAAAGCATTCTCAGCACTGTTCCAGGTCCTCTACCAAACCTGGGATTTTGGGGTGCTGACTTAACTGGCACAATACAGATCTTGGTGCTCTTGAGGTAATCTGTGATTGCTTGACATGATTAAAACTGCTGTCACCACTGCCACTGACAAGCAGTGCTCCACATGAGCCTGATGTGTTCAGCTGAACACTGTGTACAGAGTAGTTGTTCTCCTGTGATAGATGTACCGTAGTTGTATTTTGTATGAATGTGTGTATGTATATAAAAAGTACAAAATGGTTATAAAAATGACTTGATTCATCAAAGTGCTATGAATTGCACTCTTTCTGGGAACAGAAACAATGTAATAGTTGAATTCTTCAGATGACAATTCTCCAATGCATAGTGCATCCTTCAAAATGGAGCCCTGCTTCCAAAATGGTACCAAGGAAGAATGATGAATTTGAGGAGATGTAGCCTTAGCCCAGAGCCTTTCCAAAATAACCCTTTTTTCCAAGGATGGGCATGCTGCAATGGCAACGGAAAAATCAGTTCAAGCTGTAGTTTGAATTTTGACCCTGGTTTTATGAATTTTGACAATGGAGATAATTTTTACCCCTCTCTTCCATTTAATGAAAGTCTTTCTTTCAATATTTATTCTGCTTAAAAGTATCAGAAGTAGTATCTGTGTGGGCATTGGGAAGGAGAAAAGATGGACACAGATCTACTTAAAATCTCAATCTCTGATAAAATTTAGATTGTTGTACAAATGAAGTAATACCATTCCTGTCTTCTTTTATATTTTTAATAGAATCATATAATCATTAATGTTGGGAAGGACCTCCAAGATCATCAAGTTCAACCTCTGACCAAACACCACCATGTCAACTAAACCATAGCACTAAGTGCCATGTCCAGTTGTTTCTTAAGCACTTCCAGGGCTTGTGATTTTTTCCACCTCCTTGGGCAGCATATTCCAATGCCTGATCACCTTTTTAATGAAGAAATTCTTCATTTGGGATTTTCCTTTGTGTAACCAAACCAGTTCCAAAAGTTTAAAGAAATTACAGATTTATAGTTGAAGATGTAAGAAAGTTACTTTCGTCACTTCTCCCACTTTGGTAGATTTCCTGACTCTCCATTTCTACTCATGGGTAGAAATAAGTCAAAGGGGGAAAAAAAACAAACCTGGGGCAAAAATATTGATCATCTGGGAATGGATGAAACACTGGACAAAATCCTAAGGTGGAACTAGGTAGGAGACAAAGAATTATATATCTGTTGTATCACTATTCACAGGACTTGTGCAGTAGCTGGGTTTAAGTGTAAATTTGTTTCTCAGACAAGTTGCTTTGTATTCATCTTCTTCCCTTTATAAAAATGCTTAAAGTGGTAGCCAAAAATGCTGTGAGACCTTAAGATGGGAGCTGTAGACAAGTGCTACCTTCTAAAAGGTATTTAAAATACACAGTCTCTATGGTTTGTGAGAAATTTTACAAACTGCAACCTTGCATGATGATTGAAAAGCAGTAGGGAAGCTGATTTCACTTCCAAGCTTCATGCATCAGATGCTTTTTTAAATACCATGATAAAGTGCTGTAGCAATTGAATCTGAATATGGTGTTTTCCGTTCCTTAACTGTTTAAAATTGAGCACCATTGGCTGTGTAAATATTGATAGCTTTAAAGACCGAAGGAAAAATTACTGTGAAAAACGTAATCTGGATAGACTCAAATACTGCAATTTCAAGACAAGATTTTAAACAAATGTACTAACACTAATTTTTAAGTAATTCTCCATTAATAATAAAATATTCAAGTCTCCATGGTGCCCCATCACCTTTGTGCAGAAAATGACAGCAAGGAACAAACGGCAACTGCTCAAAGGATGTTTTACAATTAGAAGTGAATGAAAAAAATAACAGTGCATGAAAAACATAAGGTTTATTGCATTATGTTTTAGATATTAACTTGTTTGAAACATAGACTAGTCCTTCATCAGTGCCTACAGAGTGATACTTTACTCATACTTGAAGGAAACGTGAATGTAAACCATTGTGTGAAGTTATGCATGGTTTTTAAATGATCTGAAAAATTATATCTTCTCAGGCTCTTTTTAGGATTTCCCTGATTGAACTTACATTAAAGTAAGAATGATTAAAGAAATAGTGTTGAAGTAATGGTCTCCTTTTTGTTTGTAATCTAGGTATGATCTTTGATACGTTAAAAAATATTAAATAATGCACTAGCTCCCATAATTACTAGAATGAATTCACTGATGTCTGCCTTAAGCTGATGCTCATTATAAAAAACCTGCTTTTGTAGTTTATCATGTTAATGTAAGAGACAAAATTATAATTCTGTCATCGTGAATATAATAAATACTGCTCCTATCTGTATTACCAAGGCACACACATCTACCTCTGGTGAAATGTAAAGCACCATGTTTGCCTTCTAGTAAAATACTAAATATTAGAAGTAAGTATTTTCCTTACTGGTGATTGCTAAGCATGTGACTAAAACAGATTTACGGGTGGTAGGGTTTTCTGTATGTCTGCTTAAAGTTTCTATTATACTGTTAAGCACACCTGCAGTTAGAATAGTTACGCACTGAGTTCTGAGTAGAGCAATCTGGATCTCAGACTGAACAAACCAGGCTGAATTTTGAATCAATTAGAGCATTTTTATGTCTGGAGGAGTTTATTTTTAGTCTCAAAGGGAGTTCAACAGGCAAAGATGTCTTACGGTTTCTGCTTTATAACTATGTGTCATCTTGGACAAATCTGTTTTACCTTCATGAGTGGATGGATTAAATAAATTGGCAGCTTGCTTAGACAGAACTAAGAAAAGCACAAAGAAAAGGCAATTCTGTCTTGGAACATTGCACTGCAGCCCTTTCACCTGCCTCTGAATTACAGTGAATGACACTTTCTTCTTCCTTTTGATCTGAAGCTTGATTTGTAAAATAATAGTTTATTCTATAGTAGCACAGCAATCAGGGTTATGAGGTTGGTTCAGAAAGAGGGTAAATGAAAAAAAGGACTGGTACGCATACCTTTAGAAGGAAAACAGTTATGCTGCTCAGTTTCCCTGCGTAAGTGATCCCACTTGAAAAGGCACGAGTGCAGTGATCCCATTCTTAGAGAAGTTCTCTGAATTCTTGCTCAGAAAAGAGGAAGTCATTGAAATCTTGAAGTTTATAGACTTGAGCTTCTGTTTCTAGCCCCAGTTTCAGGTTTGAAAGTCTGAGCTGTGAAAGTTTGGGTTCATCAGTTTCACAAATTCTGAAGTGTTACTTATTTAAAGCAGGTTGAGGTAGTTGCACCAAAGTATTATGTAATGTTATACTCAAGAACATTCCCGTACCAAGGTAGTCAGAAGAAGCTGGTTTATATCACTCTGTTTTAATATTTAATAGGTGACCTACTTTTGTACTTTCTACATGGGAACACAAAGAACAACACTATATTTATGTACTTGGAGATCTTCCTACACATTTTTCCATCCTTTCTTTCTTTAGGTTTTTCCTCCTTTTTTGTATTCTATGCTCATAAATTAGAGATTCAATGAAACAAAATTACTTAAGTTTTTTCATTTGTCCACAGTACAAAATATATATAAATTTCTATTAAATGTAATTCTAAATGTATATTTTCACATTTCTTTGAAAATAAGGATTTTTTATTTTCACTTATGTGTCTCTCATATACCTCTGTATTTGTCTGAAATTTAGGTTTTTGTATATGTTTCACATAATTTTTTGTTTTAAAATTCTTTCTTTAGAAACTCTGGTCTTTTTATTTAGTTTTTAGTGGGTTTTTTTCTTGGTGAGGGAGGAACTGGACTCTAGCATAATTGACTGTGAAAAATGTATTATTAAAATTGATACAGGGAAAATGCTGTTAAATGTATAGCTTAAACTAGACTCTTCTCCTTGCACTGACCTTTTCTACTGTATAATACTATTCTAACCAAGTCAGATAGCAGAAAATTTTCCAGCAGTAATGTTTTTCAGATTCGTGGCATCTGTTCAATTGGCATTTATGAAGCACTAGGAGATACTCAGATGAATGAGGCTGTGTTAGTGTATGTGTTAGAGGGCACTGTCAGAAGGAGCAGCATGTCTAAATAATTGCATCTTGGACTTTTATAAACTTATTTGTATAGAAACCATCCTAAGTAAAACAGCCTATGAAAGGCAAAACATAAGCATTAAATTCCTTGGATGCCTTTTATTAGGAAAGCAGGATTCATAAAAGCACAATGTGTTGCAGGCTTTATTTCACAGTTCTGCCAACATGAATCCAATCTGAGCTCGAGCACAGCTGCTATTCCTGCCAGTCCTCCTCACTCTCCTGACGGAGCTTGATCAGCTCTCTTTGTTTTCTCTGTTCGCTTAAAACGAATGCTGTTTAATGATCTTCACTAATGAATTTGTGATGTCCTGTTTGGGGACTTTTATTTATGGAGTGCTTCCTCCCCAAGCATTAAAATATCCTTTACTGACATAGTATAGGGTAGGGTAATGAGAAAAAATAGACGTGAAGTTCAGGATGGATTGTAATGGATAGAAATACATAGAGAAAACTAGATGTTCTTACAACAATTGTGCTATTCTTTTTATCCCTGTAACACAGTTACTCCTCCTCCGCCCCCCACACAACAGATTTGTAATGAAAGAATAGAATCTTGTGCAGGCTGCAACTCCCAAAGGTAAAACCCACAGTACTAGACTTCCATCTGTATAGCCTATTTTATTTCAGGGAGATTTCATTTAGTTTTCCTTGGTTAAATTAGTATGAAATACTGTCTTTGCAAGTTCATTAAAATTATTCTATAATGGGTGTCTACCGTAATTTTTGAAGTTTTATATTCAGTTTCTGGGTGGTGGTGCTTGCTATTTAGCTGATGCTCCCATCATCATTTCTGCCATGTTCTGGTGTTTGTTGTGCTCTCTGGCCTTTGCAATCACCTTCATGGCCAGTAGTGTTATTTCTGACCTGCTCTCCATAGAAGTCTTTTGCCCTGTCCCCTTCTGCCCTCATAATAAAATAGTAGAGTAAAAAAATAAAAGTCACCTGTGTTAGTTATGTATAATTGGAGTGGAGAAGGGAATCCTCTTTGGTTGAATAATATATTTTTACAGAATTTAAGAAGATTATTTCACCAGAATACTTATCTGTAATGTTTACATTTACCAAATGTAGCCCTTACTGATTAATAAGGGTTTTTATCTTTTTATCTGCTTGAAGAAACTAAAGCTATACATGTAAAAAAAACCCAAAAAAACCAACCAAACAAAAAAAACACTCCCCAGGGAAGGAGATAGTGCTGGGTTTTCTTTCTACTCTGCAAGCAGCATGCTAAAATGTACTGGATCAATACTTGGAATCAATACTGGAGAGTTTCTTAGGAGCAGTTAGGAGCATAGGAGGTCTAATCCTGATGGGATCTGCGCACTTGGATCATTTAATAACCTGCACAGCTATGGGGGCTGGTAAAGCCTCAGTGCTGAGTGTAGGACTGGGCACAGGCTGGTGAGAGTTTGGCTCGCCTGGTGCAGTGAGCGCTGATCACTGCTCCACAGACTGGGAGTGCTCCAGGGGTTAGTGACCACTGCTCTTCCCTGGCTTGTAAGACACTGTCTTTATCCCTCTCCTTTGCCAAGTAATCAATCCCTCTTCCTCTAAAACATGAGCAAATCACTGAATTAAGTAAGTGAATTGCTGTGAATGTAGATAGGATCCAACTATTCTTCTTTCGAGAAGGGCAGTGATTGAACATTTGAAAAAAGCTGATAACAAGTATTATCTGAATAATCTGAACTTGTCTAATTGCCGTTTGAAAACTTTCCCCGCAAACATTTTATCCTTACTGAAGGTACTTGTTCCAATACCTGATAATCTGACACTTTTTCTTTCCAAGTTTATTGCTCTGTTCAGCTCTGTTCCCTAAAGAATTTGTATTTCTGCTTTGACATTTTTGAGTTCTTTTGCCACAACTAATTTGTGCATTAACTTCTTTATATGTTGAAGGCATGTGCTAATTAGTGCTAATGAGTTATTGAGTAAATGGAAATCAGAATAGATATTAATTGCTGAGTAAGATGGCAAAAACTTGATGTCCACACAAACCAAAACCTTACAGATTCAGACACAGAATTTACTGACTTCTGTATCTGATAGAAATTTTCTCCTGTGATTCTTTTCTCCTTGCATCTCTGCCACACACAGGTGCTTGTTCCTTGCATAGGTGTATCCAGAGGAGTGAGGAGCTGATGCTGAGCAGTGGCTGAAAGCTCCTGGGGGTCATTTTCAGCAGAAAGCTCATGTGGATGCAGGGGTGGGGAGGAGATGTGGAAGGGAGGGAGCAAAGGCAGCTGGAATAAAAACTGAGCATAAACTGATGTGGAACTGAAGCACAAGAGACTTGGGGTCTGGTACCAGATCAGTATCTTTCCTTTCTTAAAATCTGTAGTATGGTCATTTTATATACAAATAGGTGTCTGATCTACTGTCTTTCCATGGAGGTCCCTGAAGACTCAGCGAAAGAGGGGCAGGAGAAAGCTGACATTATGGCAGAGCTCAGATTGAGTAAATGGAATGACTCATAACCTGGACCAGTTGAATATTTGGTTATGACAGAAGAATTTTGAATATGGGACATAACAAGTAAAAAGGACAGTCAGAAATCTAAGCAGTACTCCTGGAAGCAAGTTTTGCCAATTAATTTTTGCTTTATCTCTACTGTAATAGCATTCCTTTGACATTGCATATAGCTATTGGTGTGATCTGCATGATGTGGATTGAAATTGCCATGGTATCTGTTAGGGTTTTAAATACAGTTTTCTAAATGTGGATGAGAAAATTAAAGTAATTAATTTTACATGGACTCTAAGACAAGAATTGACCACAGCCATTTTGCTAGCAAAGTTTTCACATTCTTTTTGTCATCCTTTATAACTGATTTTCTATAACTGCTAATGGAAAGAGTTTAATAAAAGGTGATAAACTCAGATAATTTTTTAAATAGGGTTACAAGTCTGTTAAAGCATAAATGTGTTAACACTATTGAATTCTGTAGGCTTTTTAATACATTTTTATTTAAAAAAACAAGTAAAAGGTAAAATGAAAAAGACAAACCCTGGGCGACTGGAATGATAAGAGTCAATGGTAGAGCAGCTTTCCTCTGTAAAATAATAGTTTCATCTTTGTTTTCTCTCTTTGTAGAGTCCCAAGATGTGCAGAGTTCTTAAGCCTTCCAACCATTTTCATATTTGAGCTCGAAGTTTTCTGTGAACATATGTTGAAGAAATTTTGATATTTTTTTTCCCAAACACCTCAAATTTTTATTGTGATTTCCTTCTTCTGTATTTTAAAAACTCTTCTGTACTTCATTAGCTGTTTTAGCAGCACAAAATATCCCCCTTCTGTCAGAAGTTGACTTAAAATTCCATCCTTCATCCATCCACCAAGTACCTATTGTTACTCTTTGAATTTAAAATTAGGGCTTAATGTCATAAACCAGTAGAAATATAGTACATCTAATATAGCTATTATTGCTATTTTTAAAGCTTAGAGGATGAGAGAAGAATAAAAGTGAGTAGCAATTGGTATAATTGCTGGGACAGGGTATAAGGTATTCATGGAGAGGAGTCCTCCTGTGTGAGCAGAAGTAGTGAATTGGGCTGAAGCATCAGACAGTTATCTGCAACTTTGTTCCTTGATCAATGTGCAGTTCTTTCTTGGTCTTATTGATCTTTTATGCTTATTTAATGTA
Source organism: Pseudopodoces humilis (assembly GCF_049639895.1). Taxonomy (NCBI): domain Eukaryota; kingdom Metazoa; phylum Chordata; class Aves; order Passeriformes; family Paridae; genus Pseudopodoces; species Pseudopodoces humilis. The sequence goes on from NC_142204.1 coordinate 59,282,636, forward strand.
CTTTCATTTTATGAGACCCATATAATCATTTAATGGAGTAATTTGAATTTGGTTTGAATAATTTCACTTGCTGTGACATTGGTTTTTAACATACTGGGTTCATTTACTGGATATCTGTACTGCTACTGCCATTAAGAAAAGAATAGCTTATCTACAGAACCAGGCAACTGTTGCCAAGTATCCCATGTTAAATGATTTGACCTTCTTGAGAAAGTTGCACACACTCAGTATCTCTATTTCAAAATGTCAGGTATGTTCAGAAGTTTATTTGGGGGTTTTGTTGGGTTTTTTTTCTGTCTGTCTGTTTGCTTGTTTACTCTGAAAACTGGTGAAATACTAATTCACAGCAAAGCAGTTTGATCGTAGTGTGAGCTGTGCTGAAGATCAGCTTGCTTATAATAGACTTTTGCTGAGCAGCAGCCCATGCACTGCTGTGTGACAGCATCATTCTTAATTCTCAGCTCGCTGTGTGCCTGGCAGTGCGTGCTCGGGGCGCCGGCTGGAAATCCAAGTAAGTGTCTCTTACAGAGCCTCGTGCTGCAATGCCCTGGCCCTGTTTCGCTGCTGAGCTGTCTGGGTACCTTTGGTCTGGGCTGCAGTAGAGAAGTTTTCCTGTCATGGCTCTTCCAGATACTCCTTTCAGCATACACGTAATGGTGTAAATGCATTTTTTCCAAGTCAGGCTATGTTAGATCTGGAGTGAAGTGGGATACATTGCACCAGCAGAAGCCCTTTTCTACACTTAGGCATTTTTTGGCATAAAAATACTGTAGACCTTTCGCTTCATCCTAGGATGGTGCACTGAGAAAAGTTCATAATCTAGAGCAGGACTTAATTTATTTGTATTAAGAATGGAATATAGAATCAACATTGTTACACTTCAGTAAGCAAAGCTAGTGAAAAGTACTGGGTAAGTCATGATGAATACTGTGTGGTTTTTTTTCTATCCCCCTTTTGTGTCCTCAAAACAACTTGATGGGGCTGGTTTAACAGATGGGCAGAAAACCTATCACTGTGTGTTGGAAAACTGTTTCCAGGTGAAGAACAGTTTTCTTAAGTAATTTTCACTCTTTTTTCTTTGTTCAACATTGACTGAACTAGTCAAAACATTTTAAGCACATTAAGCAATAACATATTAAGTCTATAAAATAATTAAATTTGAAGTAGAAGCTAAGAATTCTTAGAAATATTTACATTAATATTTGACTTTGTATAAATCTTACAATAACTACTTTTGAATCTTCTAGGAACCTTGTGTTGTAGATAAGGAAAAGGTTTGTTAGGGTGGATGTGCTGTTTCATACTGAAATATTTAGGATTATATGGTAAATTTATTCCTGAATCGACAAAGAACTGTGCTTTCCCTTTGTTGTAAATGCTCAGCTGTTATGATGAAGCAGAGAGACTTAAGGTTTATGTCTCTCCTTCCAGGAGAGCTCTTGTAGAGTTATTAAGGTGTTGCAGCACCCTTTGTTTTTCATGGAGTTTTTTTCAGTACATTTTCTTGTACAGGAATTGCACAGCATTGCTGTACCTGAGTTCAGGTAGAGGTTTAATGGCTCCTTCTTGTCTTGTTTTGGTCCTGGTCACTGCTCTGAAGAATTTTTATGAATCTGCCCTCTGTATATTCTTTGGGAAGACCCAGACTTTTAAAATTTATGTAAGGTTAATAGTCTGCATAATTTTGCAGAGTATGAGCAGGTACTTGGCAGGAAGTGCCAAAAAGCTGTGGCAGATTTATGTTGTGCTCTGTAGTCTCAAACCGGGTTCAAAGGACACTCTTTGTAACAGCTGACAAATAATACACCATTAAATAGCTCTTGTGTGGTGGAGATGGAGTCAGGTAGTTCCCAATTTCTAAACACATTTACAAAGCAAAATCTTTATGACAAGAGATGTTTGGAGGTTTTTTGGATCTGCAATTTAAAATTTAAAAGATGTATGCAGATTTGGGTTTTTTTTTTTTTTCCTGTCCTCACTGTGTGAAAAAGGATAGGAGAATCCTGTAATTTAATCCTCCAGTAATTCTCAAGTCCCTTCAGTGTCTCCAGTATGTTTCCCCTAACATGAGAGAAATCTCTGATCTGCAGTTTTTTCCTCATTGAGATGCTCTCTGTCTTACCTCTGCCTGCAGGCTCTCTGTGCAGTTCTCACCAGTGAATCGTTTGATTCCTCTCAAGCCCTCACTGGAGGGGAGCCAGCAGCAATCACTTTCAGGAGGAGGCAGTGAGAGAAGTGTAGCTGAAAAACAGCTCCTTAACCTGTCTCCATAAAGCATGTCACTTGAAAGTGGGGATACTTGCATCCTTTGTTACCAGGCCCAGACTCCTCACACCATGCCCCTGTTTTTTTAAAAAAATGCCTTTGAAGATCTGTCTCAGCTGCTACATGTTCTCTGGAAGGGAAAAGTCAGTACTGTGCCTCCATGACTGTATTGCTAGCTTGTGGTAATGTAGGATTGAAAAATCTCATCCTACTTCTATGTATTTATATATTTTTAGATGTTATTATCACGATAAAGTTTGGGAACCTGAATTTTATAGATCCCATATAGTTTTCAGGACTCTGAAAACCTGGGGAGTACAGAGCAAGAGTTCTGTAGAAGTTCAGGGATAACTTTCAGAGAAACACAGTAAAACATGCATACCAGTGTTATTTGGAAACAGAACTATGCCATGATTTCTTGAGGGCTGACTCAGTTTATAGCTCTTAGCTCTATTTTTGATGATGCTTCCCTTTGTTGTTTTCTAGGGAAGGAAGAAGGGGTTAGATCCCTCTCTTCCCCTCTTCATGTTTTGCTTCCTCTTTCCTCACTATATTTTCCAGTTTTACTTGGGGCAGAGGGTGAGGGAGACTGAGACTCACAGCAGCATGAATGGTTACTTGGAGAGTGAAGGTAGAATGAAGAACATACATGCAAACAGTACTTAGACTCCTCAAAGACATGAAACATGGAGAAGTATTCTGAAATGTTCTGCTTTATCAAGACCCAAGGAGGTTTTTTTTCCTTTTCCTGTTTTTTTCTTTTCCCAGAAATGTGCTTTTGGTGATTTGTGTATTGTATTAACTTTAAATGATTCCCTCTGTCAGCCTACACAGACGTCCCTTCTCTTAGTTGCTGCAGGGTCTTCGATACTCAATTTCAGTTCTTTCATCTCATTCTATTTCTAAAACAAGAATTGTGTTCTGCTTATTTTTACCCTCGCAACAGACTTCATACAGAATTTTTCCGTCATTTCTTGTAGCATATGAACTTTGAGGGATTATTTTTTAAATATCCACCCATCAACCCCTTTTCTATTTTCCTTTCTTCTTACAAGCCACTACTTGTTTATGAGATGATGGAAAACTGGTATTCTCTAAATGAGCCAATGAAATTATTTTCCTATTTCCTGTTATCAAATACAAAATTTTATTATTGAAGCCTTATGCTCCTAAGGAGTGCTCTGTCTTACCTAGAATGACTTTGAAGACCTGTCTGATTTCCCCTTACTCCAGCAATTTGCCTTAATCCCTAATGCTGCTCACTGAATTCAGATCAAATATAATTAACTTTGTGGTTGAAAATGAATCTTCAGGAGAGTTAGAAGATGATACATGTAATTGTTGCTTTCTGGGAAAGTTTGACATTTTCAAGTCCAGTTTTCATCCAGTTTGTGACACATAGGCCTTACTTGCTTTTCCCTCTGAAATAAACATAATATGACATAATCAAAATGTATTTTTTCTTTAAAGAGGAAGCAATAGCTGTTTCCAAGCAGTTACTGAAATGTCTTATAAAATGCATTTAATCTTGAATTCTCATTTATGATAGCATAAATACGTGGATTTTTAAAGTCAGTGCCTTGCAGAGACTACACTTTTCATTGTTAGATCATTTGTGTAAATCAAATGGAAGTTCTGTTAAATCTGACATACTTGTACTCTTGTAGTCCTAGAGCTTTAGTCCCTCTGCAGTGCTTGCTTTTGGAGAGTGAAGGAGCCGAGGTGCATGGGAGCTGTCCCAGCAGCCTGCTGGTGGCTGTGCTGGCCACCACAGGAGACCCAGGGCTGCCAATCTGATGTGTGACATAAAACGGCAAAGAAGGTCATAAAATCAATTAAATGAATCAAAAGTTTTACTTGATAGAATGTTCACTGACTTGTTTTTCTCAGTTGGTAGAACTTACAACTTCTTTTGTTGCATGGTGTTTAGGGTCATTAAGTACCCAGAGGGGTCAGGCTCAGGTTCAGCACTGTGCTGGCTCTGCTGTGGTTAGGGAGTGTGTCTGCTCTCCATCAGTAATTCTCTGTTGGGATTCTTGTGTCAGAGACATAGTTAATGCAGTGTTAGGTAAATCCATTGCTTGCTAACCCCAAGATTATCCGGTGAAGGAATACAATGGCACACGCTCCTGTGATAGTGGAGATGTCAGTCAGCTGTCAGTAGCCATCCCCTATAAATGAGTTTAAAATGACTGAGAGGCAATGGACATGAGAGGTACATGGAATCATGAATGCCGCAGGAGGAGCAAAGGAACACAATGAACAGTCACCCTCTTCCATTACAAGCCCAAAAAAGTGCTGAATGAAACTGTCAGCTGGCAGGTTCACAGCCCGAAGTTGCTGCCCCATCAGTGCATATTTCAGTTGCCATGGGAAGCAGAGATTGCTAAATGTTTCCATGAGTTACAGGATTTGTTTTGTAGTTAATGGAAAAGAAACAGAAAGTGAGGATTATTGAACATAATAATCCTCACAATACTTATTGCTCATAATATTACTAAATCATAAATTGTTGTTCTGTGGAGCTTCTGCTTTCTAAGTTGTCCATGCATTTGGCTCAGCACCCTGTGATGGAAGGAGCTAGGAGCTTGTTAGGAGCTTGGCTAACCTGAGGGCAAAATCAAGTCATGGAAGTTAATAGCCAAGACCACAGCTCGTCTAGCAGCTTATCTCTTAGGATCTGTTGATAGAGATTATATACTGCTTGCTGAGATATCTCAGAGATACGTATTTGACAGTAATAAGTTTTACATACTGTAATTCCATGTGTTGTCATGTTTCCAGTCAAGACTCTTTGCTGCTGCTGCTTCTTGATTTCCAGTGTTTCAGTGATAAATAGTTTTGAGTATATCAATATCATTAATTTTGAGCACCCTTGATAATCTTTATTTAATTTTCTGCTGAAGTTATTTTCAGATTTTGATTTTTTGTTTATTTTTTTTTGCTTGGCAAAAAAACACTTTCTGGATGTTGGAAAAATGTGAATCTTAATTGTGATGCAGGTGTAATAATTTCTTCAGGATTGGGTTCCTATTAGGAAGTTCAGTTTATGCAATTGAAAAATTGGGGTTTCCCTGTTTTGTTTTTTTTTCCTGAAGAAAAGGTGTTTAATTTGAACAATATTAATGTTTCTTTTAGAGAAGATTCTGTTTCTTTCCTGATCTTGAAATTATTCATAACTATCAGCAGTAAATGTCACAAATTATGCTTTGTATGGCTTGAGAAAAATCTGTTATCAGACTAAATACTATTTAGAATTAGAACTGTAATAAAAATCATGATGGAATCATATGAGTACACAATGTGTCTGTACATTCTCTCAATTTTTCTAAGTATTAAACTGCTAAACATATTTTATTCTTCAAGCAGCACTTTTTTGTCCATTCAACTCTTTTGTGTTAATTATTAGATACAATTGGCTGAGAGATGTAGGTAATAAAAATTGGCTCATAGATAATTATGAAATTCTACAAAGAAAATATCCACATTATTTATTTAATAACGGTTACTTGCTAAATTAAATGTTTTCACTGTCTGTTAACAATTTGTTACTTTAATGACCAAAAGACTTGCCTGAACTTATTGTTTTCTTCCTTGGATATGCAAACCTTAAAAAAAAGGGATTTATATTTTTAGCATTTAGCTCATTACTTTGAACTCGGCTACAATAGATACTGATTTTTAATTTTATGTCTCTGTGACATTAATGATAGTAGAACTCAAATGTGTCATCAGTACTGTGTTAGAGAAGACTTAGTTTTTCATTTTTATCCATTTTGAAATAATAGAATGAAAACAATGGCTTCTCTTTCTGTTTACACTGATATTTAGTCATTTTGAGAAGACAAGTACATTTCTGTGAAATCTCAATCCATGGTAATTTTTGACCTTCACATATGCATCCTAATTTTGATACTGTGTTTTTTGTAGAAAATAAGGGTCAGTGTACATGAAAGATCTCAAACTAATAGTGATGGATCATACTATTCTTCTACGTTGCCAAAGAACTTTTTCAGGTAGCAGAAAAGGTATGTGCCACAGCTGTGTAATAGCAGTCCTGGAATGTGCTGTAGGTGATTAGTCCTGGAATGTGCTGTAGGTGATTGTTCCCTTTTGTTCTGAGTTTGAGGAGCAGCTGTACAGGTGGGCTGCTCTAATTCCCTTCCTGGTGTTCGCAGCTGGGCGATGATTTGAGTATGTGATGTGTCAGGTTTGGAGGCTGTGGTGAACACTATGGAGCAGCTCATGTGGGGTAGATTGGGAGGGATGTGACATTTCCTTCAGCTTCCTGGTGTTCATGTTAGTGCAGGTACAGCTAAACATTACTGTAAGTGCTAAGGGTGAGAGTAAGTTTATCAATTTGCCTCTAGATATCTTTTTTATCAAATTGCAATGAATGTTGTAGAGGAGACAAGAAAAGTTTTAAAACTTTTTTTATTTTTTTATTTCACTATTCAAATTGCACAATATAGAAGGTGTTAAAGAATCATCAGAGGCAACTGCTGTCAGTCTGTTGTGGTTAAATACTATTCCAGTTGAAAGGTCAAAAGACAGGCATCTGTGTAGGCTAACTTCAAATGCAAGTGTTTGGAATATGAGCACTGTTACGTTCAGTTTGGCTTTCAAACAACATTCTTTTTTTGCCTATTTTTTTTAGTACTGTTGCTAAGTTTTATTATTGCTAAAAGAATTGGCAAGAATTCTGGCAGACTGGGCAGATTTCTGCCATGGGCTGATCTCTAAATTTTTAAAAAGCCTTTGCTGTAGGAGATAAGATACATTTCAATAAGTTTTAAAATTTTGCAGTTACGTTCAAGTTGTCTACAGAAACACTCCGTATAACACACGTATAACACTTTGTTCTACAAAGTATCTGAGGTACATAAAACCTGTGTAATTTATAACCTATGCAACACCTGTTTACTCTAAAGATGATAAAAACAGGTAAATCTGCAACCAGTTGCAGGAAATTATTGATGATATGACAAGTGAGGGGTGGGAGGAATTAAATATGCATTTATTGAGGACAAAAATTGTATATATTCTAGAGTACTGAGGGAGTTAACATAGCTGTTACTAAAGAAAATGCAGTTCTGCTTTTGCAGAAGTGTTTTCCTGAAGGTGTAAGTATGAAAGGGTGAATGGTGGGTGTTGAAAAGAGGCAGGAGAGACCCATAAGGAGAGAGGAATATGAAAGAAATATTTGCAGTTTATATATATGTAGTAAAGAAAAAAAGTAGTATTCCCCCTTATGCAGGGGCCAAGATAGCATGATTTTTTTTATTACTTTGATTATATAGCACTGTAACACTACTGATTCTAAAGTATCTCCTGGCATTTACAAGTGTATGTTAGGAACTACCTGTGTTCTCTCACGGGCAACCTAGATTTTTGGATGCACATATTAGTGCAAAAATAATGATATAAACTCAAAAAATGTAGGACATATCTTACCAAAAAGAAAAAAATTAAATGCAAACTAGCTAGTTCAGGATGGTAACTGTAGACTTGTAGACCTGTAAGTCTGTAGCTGTCCATGTATACCTTTATCCAGGTGTGAAGTATTCAAAAATTAGGTCAATAACTATTGACATCATTGATTAAAACTCAAAAATGTACCAAAATCTCCCCTTCCCTCCTTCGAAGGCAGTGATTCAGCGAAGAGTCAGCCATCTTTGCCTTCTCTGCAACTGGTGGGATGTTTGAAAGAAGTTATTTTTGACTGAGATTCTTGAGACACATCATAATTTTCCTTCATTTTCTTTTATCATTGCATGGTCTATTGCAACATGGATTATTACAACATCTATTACTGATGGAAACTGAATCATCACACGTTTACATAATGATCTATATTGAGGAATTCTGCTTAGCTATTGAATGATAACGTATTAATAATATGTAAAAGCTGCCAAAAAGGCTGGTGTTTTCAGGCCAACATGTAAATTTAGGTTATATTTTGTATCTCTCTGCTTGTAACTATTTTGCTGGCTTTCATGGCTTTAGTTGTGATGCTAACTTAGGCAAGCAAGACAGCCAAAGTCACATACCTTCATTTAGGTGAGTCCTTATCTGAGTTTCCTAGTTCAGGAAAGAGATGGTTTACTTCATCCACTCCATTTGGAAGGGCATAATTCTTTTACACGGGTTTATGGTGCAGTTGGAATATATTTTCAATGCAATTACCTCTGATAAATATGAGAATACATTCTTTTCATCCTGCTTCATTTTATATACTGATATGATGCTCCATATCAAGGACTGCTTATTGTTCACCTGTTGAGATTTCAAGAAATATTTTCAAGACAGTAAAAATCCTGATTACTGTCTGCATGAAATTTAGTAAAAACAAACTTTGTTCACCTCTTTGGTTTTTAGTTTTGGATGCTCTCCTGAAATATAAGCCAAAATGAGCATTACCATTGGCCTTGGCAATGAACAAGCAGTGCAAAGCTGTGGGCTTGGGTGGGAGGAACTTGTCAAGGTGGAAAGCATACGATGGCACTAAATTGCTCTTACAGATTAATAAAACCAAACTGTATGAATTGATCTGTATTTGTATCCTTTCACTACATTCCTTCATAATTTGCTGTCTGTCCTGTTATTTTTCATCATTCTGTTGTTCTCAACTCTTTCAAAGCTGAAGTTCATTTCTTCTGTAACGCCCCACTTGGGCTACATCGCTCTCCTGTTCCATATTATACCTTTCTGTCCCCCTTTCTGTTTTTGTCTCTTTCACACATGCTGTACATTTGCTTTGCATCTGTGATGCTATGAAGTCTGTTCAAAACCAAAATAGGACAACTAGATTTTTACTGGCAACATATTTTATTTTTACTTTGCTCCAAAAAAAGCCCAAGAGGAGTATTGACTTGCCGAGGCATTATTGCATTGTTGCCAGAATAAATTTAGTTTTGAAAGTCCATGTACATCTGAAGAGCAGTTCCTTATCTGTGCAGTGTCTAAATTAAACTTAAATGATTTTTTTGTGGCAAAGTGCTTTTTTTCTGTTGATTCTTAATGAACAGTCTTGTCAGAATAAAATGTGGACTTTGTAAGTTGTATAGATACTGGGTTTTTCCATGATTATAACTTCTGTTTCATGTTACAAACCTAGATTGTGTTTGTAATTTATGGCCACTGGTGTAAGAAATTTTCTTTTGAATATTTTCTGATTTCTAGGCCATAGCTCAGATAGAATACTTGGGATGAAATTGGTTTCCACTCCAGCCAAGTGCTATTGATGAATGGCATGAATGTTACCGTTCTTTTTGAGTCTTTTATCACAGAGAATTTAGAAAAAAAAAATGCAGTTTTAGTTACTAAAAATGTAATGTTTGGGAGCTCTTGAGGGAGTTTTCCCAAATCAGCCTGTTTTGAGGGACCGCTTAAGAAGCTTGCGATCATTTTTAGGGTTCTGGATCCTAATGTTTCACAGTTTATTGGTTTTAATCATATTAAAATATAATGTGTGCATTCCTGCAGCTTAATATGTTCTGTGGGTAAGGTGTATGGAACCATCAGTACGGTATTCTGCCTCCATGTCTAACTAGAATTTCTCACGCTGAAGTCTGTATCTCTTGCCTCTTGTGCACCTCTGAGAAAGGTCTGTCTGTCAGGTGGCAGAAGATGCAGTTCGATCTCCGCTTAACCATTTCTTTTCAAGGTTAACAGACTCAGTTCTCTCAGCCTCTCCTCACACTCAGTGCTTCAGTCCTCTGTCATGGTGGCTCCCTGTTGGACTCATTTGTCAATGTCTCTGTTTTACTGGGGGTGTGGAGTACAGTGGCCTTACAAGTGCCAAATAATAAGAATAATGAGTTCCCTCAACCTGCTGGGTACACCCAGTCCGATACACAGCTGGCTGCCTCTGCCAAAAGGAAGTTTAAGTTAAATTTTCTGTCCCCTGGGTTGGTTTCTGAAAGCTTCTTTCCAGCCAGCAAGCAGCCAACCTCCTTGTGTGGACAGGGCTGTGCCATCCCAGGTGAACAGGGCTTAACTCAATTTCGTTGAACTTCATGTTTTTTTCTGTCCTTATCTGAAGGTTGCTAAGGTTCTTCAGAATGGCAGCCCTGCTCTCCAGGGCTTCTTTAAATTGCTGTTACCCGTAAGCTCGCAGAGGGTTAATTCTGTCCTGTCACCCAGGTTACTGACAGTGGCATTCAGCAGCCCCCAGCTGGATGTGGGGCTGCTGCCTGCTCCCCTTGGAGCCCGGCAGTCCAGGCAGCGGAGGGCACAATAGAAAGCAGCAGGTTTAGTAGGTCGTGGTGAAGTAAGGTTGTGAGTCTGTTGTCAAGGGTGAGGGGGAGGGATGGGGGAGATCTAATGGTGTGTGGGAGGGGGAACCTTAAAGGAGTTCAACAACTCTTGCTTTAGGCCTAAGTGAGTGTGGGAGTCGTGTGGTATAACTTGTGATTAGACCTAAGTAGTGTTTGTCTTGGTGTGTTAAGCTATTTTCTGAATCATGGCATTTTCACAGGAATGTCTCCAAAATTTGGTGCTCATTGTTAAGTCAGTGATGATGATAAAAATAGATATCAAACTCATTTCCATCAGTTCCAGATCCTGCGTGGCATCTGATTTCCAGCCCAGATAGCAGTAGGAATTAACTCTGCCATCAACACGACTTAAATGCAGCTTTAATTTAATTTAAAAATAGCTAGTCAGTCTTCCTCACTGCTCCCCCATAATTGTTCTCAATCCAGGGTGTGATTTTCTTACATTTTCACATGCAGTTTGGAGAGAAGCAGCAGGCTTCCTCTGTAGATAGGATTGGACATAGATGATTATTAAAGCACTACTAAATATTTTAACATAAACCATACTCTGTTAAAAAAACAGGAACAGTCTTTTGGAGGAAACAAAGCTGATCCCAAGTGCAGAATGATGACCCATTCTTTCTTATTCCAACCTGCCTTTACTCTTGAAACTTTCCCCTTTGTTTTAACATGCTAGAAGATGTTCAGATTTTTCATACCTGCATGGTCCCTGAATTAGAGTGTGGAATTTTCGGTTTTCTTCTGAAGTAAAGCTTTGATTAGGTAAGATGATGCTTCATGTGTTGGAAGTGTTCAAGGTCAGGCTGAGCAGGGCTTTGAGCAACAATACCATGGAAGGTGTCCCTGTCCATGCAGAGGGGTTGGGCTACATTTTCTTTAAAGGCCCCTTCTGACCAAACCATTTTATAATAATATATATAATGTACATGACAGGTCTGTTTTACAGACAAGTACGGACAATACAAGATAATTGTCTGTGTTTAAATGAGAAGTTCATGTTTTGCTTTATTTGGCTTGTATTCTTTCCTCCAGTTTGGTTTTGGTACTGTTCATCTGATTTCTTTAAAATAAAACCAGTCTTGGATTGAAATGAAGAGCTGAGAAGTGCTTTGCTATGTTTTTATTTTTCATGTTCCCCTTCTCTAGGGACAGGTATCAGAAACTATATCTGGTTGTCTAATATTTCCTCTTCTGGACTTAAACAGAAAGAGTGTGTTAATGTGCTGTCTGAGGCAACAAGCAAGTACCAATGGGCCCCACTCAGTTTCTGTCTCCAGCAGGACAGTGTTCACTCAGTGTTGCTCAAGCAGCTAAAAACTGAAATCTTATGTATTATGCATACAAGTAGTTAATTTTTAAGATGGTAGAAATTACTTAAATATGGATCAGATTTCATAGCAACTTAATGGCACTCTAGTGATACAGACAGATTTTATTCTCTGTTGTTTCACTGACGAAACGTTTGCAGTAATTTTGCTGTATAGGAAAAGGGAAGAAAGATACCAAGAGTTTTGTAACTAACTGGAATTTTAGTAAAATAATTATTTTCTTCCTCTTTAATAATGAATTAATAATGAATAAATAATACCTGCAGAAAAAATTACGAAATTAATAATTTAATATTCAAAATTAATGATTTTTAAAAGCATATTCAAAATTTATTACATTGTGTGTGGCACTTAGTATAGAGAAATTACATTCTTATTTTGAACACTTTACACATGTAATCTATGCAGTTTTGATAGGAATTAACATCTTATTCTGAAGAGCTCAAGTTGCATCAGATAGCTGTAAGATACTGTTTAATAGTACCAGTAGTGGAATCCTTTTCACTTGATTTAAAAGCTTAATATACAGCTTGCTTCAGCAAGTGCTTTCGTGCCTGGTGCAGAGTGTGGGCCAGTCATTTCTGCTTGAGTGGAGAATTGGTCTGGTTAAAACAGACCATAAGCAAAGGCATCAGCTTCAGCTTTGAACACACAGAAATTTGCCTGCTCTTCCTATTCCCTACTTGCTCTATGTGCATAAATTGCATGGCAAATTTAAGTGTCTGTAAGCAGCAGACTACTGTTCTTTAAGGTAGGGTGTTTGCTTGTTCCACCTGAGGACTAGAGATATAATGTAAAACCCTAGGTTGCTTTCACCAAAGGGTGGGCATTGGTCTTGTGCTGAGGTATTGGGATCTCAGGCTCTCTTCTCAGGGCTTTGGTTTTAAATTAGTTGCATTGACAAAAACAAACCAATTGACATATTCTGGGTCAGCAGCATCCTGGGTTGTTGGTTCAGATACAGGTGAGGCAAACAGGATGTCCTTCCTGTTCAGTAGGTACTGCTGTAACTAACATTTCCATTAAGACCATGGAAGATAACAGAAACAAATATTGCCAATAGCAGTTTAGGTTCACTATCATGAACATCTTTTACCAATGCATGCATAAGTCTTCTATAATAGTTCTTGATAAACCACATAGCCTCTCATCTTCTGCATACTTAAATCCCAGCAGAGCTCTTGGGTATAATTTAGACCTGTTGATTTTTTTTTTTAATTTAAATTAGTAATTTCTTCAAAAATTTTAATTTTTCTTCTCTGTGGAAAAATAGCAATATCTTCTTAGGGTACAGATATCACCAGTATTATCTGCAACTAAGACTGCAGAACTAAGTAAAACAAATGACCAACGCAAGAAAAATAAGTCTCAAACCTTCCTCAAACAGAGAAACAAAGATCTGTGATTTTATCATTCTATGATTTTATTTAAAATTTCAGGGATGGGTTATTTTCCATTAATACCCTCTCCCCACCCTTCCCAATCTCCCATGGAACACCTCTTAATTTGCCATTGGATTCTTGCTTTTGAGGGGAGTTACATGTCTGCAGATCTTACGTGTTCGCTCCTGGGGAACCCACTTCAGATGTTCTAATTTCCCTTTTTCCTCTCTTTATTAGTGTCACTGAGGTTGGTTCTCAGAGCACAGAAGGGTTTCTCTCTTGACTCAAGTAGCCTCTAATGTCATGCAGCTTAATCACACTGGTTTATTACTGTCTTCTGTTTTTTCTCTTTGTTAGTGCACCTGATTGTTCTCAGTAGTCTTCTGTTGATTCTCTAATTCCCAGCAAAAACTCAGAATCAATTCAGTCTATATAAAGAATGTAATACAATTTTTGGGGAGCTCATAAAGGTGCTAGCTTCATAGTTATCTCTGTTCTAAAACATAGTTTAATGCTTACAGAAAGTTTCAGTTTCTAATCTTGATTCTGTATTATCACAAAGAATATTTGAGGTTAAAAAATGAGATCACATAATAGAAAGAATCTGTGTTGGTGAGTCATGTAGATTAAGGAAAGCTAACCATGTTGCTCAAAGTACTGTTTTTCTGCCTAATGTACTACCTGCATATTGGATTTGTCTGTCTATGAAACTCCTCTTACATAACTATCTGGGAAACATTGCTTTAAAAAAAATGCATTTTCAAGCAGCACCTCAACCAGTAGATTATAAAAGTTGTTCAGGTTTAGTAAATCAAGAAAATTTAGAATTGTTGTCACAAAAATATTTGTTTTATTAAAAAAATACAAAGTTCTAACCCTTTGAAGTAGATGATAAATGTCACTTATTCCTAGGTCTTAGTATATTCTGCCTTGATATACAATATTTTTGTTCAAGAATATGATTCAGCAGGCGGTCTGTATTTAAAGTTCTTAGAAAGTAATTTCCAGCTGCTTTTTTCCAGCTTAATAGAGTGTGATAGAAGGGAAGAAATACCAACATGCTATGAGAGAGTTAAGCATTTGCCTTTATGTTCATGAACCTATATAAAGAGGTAGAATTATCAGGGAGATGAGAGGTACAGGATGGCTATAGGACTGTGGTAACAGGAATGGAAGGTATAGGACTATAGTTCTCTCTTCTTGTTTGCTTCCTAGGTATGCTGAGAAGTGTCTGGAGCAGCCTGTGGTGCTGCTGAGAGGGCGATGCCTTGGTGGCTGCTCCAGCCCTGGCACATGGTGGTACAAGATACTTAGATTCTATTTTGTTAAGAGCACAAATCTTCCCAAAGATAACAAAATGTTATATATACTCTTTTAAAATCTCTTAAGGTAGAGATGTCAGTTATAAATATATACTCACTAAATCTTTCAGAGTTCATACAGTAATAGTTTTACTCCAGAGCTCTAAGGTTAAAAGCAGATGGAAAGCTGGCATGCTTTAAACTGGACACCAGTCCCCAGAGTCTGTGCTAGCTGAGGGGTGAGCCCTTGTTTTTGGTTAATTCCTGACAAGAAGACACAAGTACCTTACAGCCCGTGTCCTGCTCACCTCTGATCATGACCACAGTGTTATTGACTGACAGTGCATGACAAGAAATAGAAAAATGATCACGGGAGTAAGTGCCTGAAGCAAAATCCTACATTTTCTATTCCCTGAGTTAATAACCAATAGCATTTTTGTTGCGTTTCACTTGACGAGGTTTCTTTACTAACTAAAATTGACCAGCTGGAACGGGTGAGTTCCACAAAATGTTGCAAGTTCTGCAACATTTTAAATAAATCAGGTCTTAAATGCACAGGTATTTTGGGTATGATCTGGCTGCTCTTATGTCAGCTGTCCTTCTGCTTGGTTTCATCGTGCTGTCCAGGGGAACAACATCGCTCCTGAGAGTAAACAATCTTAGAGATTTCTAATATTATGTTGTTGCATAGATGACAAAAACTATCAAAAGGCACATACCCTGCCTGTGTTACAGCTTCTGCTCTCACATAAGAATGGCAGAAAATCACTTGCAGGTGTTTCTGACATAGACCTGTTGTCCTTATGAAAACTGCTTTTCTTTCAAAAACTGTGTAATTGCTAGAGCTTCCTCACTGTTAGAACAGCAACTGGGGGCATCTATAGTGGTACAGCTAGCCACTGAACCTGCAGAAAGGCCCACTGTTTTCAAGTCCTGCTGAAAGGCATTGTCCCAAGACATTCTGTTAGGATTGCAGAAAATTTGGAGCAAAGCTGCAGATTTTAACAGGTTGGCAGGAGGTGGCTGCCAGTCGGAGACAGATGGAGGTATTTGGAGAAGCCAAAGCAGCATGGTCTTTCTGTTCTTTTCTTAAAACCATCAGAAGGAATAGATTTTTAGCTCTTGAAGTGACTTTAGATTTTGAGATAAAACACAGCAGGAAGAAACAGTATCTTTTTTGGTAATTTTCCTCAAATTTTCTGTGGATTTAGGAAATTATAACCATATTTTAATTTTGTTTTGTTTAGGCAGCCTGGGCTTCCAGATTATGACTTTATGCCTTAAGCGAACTACACAGAAGTTCTTGTATTTGTGGTATATGTAAATATTTGGTAATATTTACACCTTTTTTAATCTCTTTGCCAAGAAACTTCTTCAGAGTTTACTGTGGCAGTAGAGTGAATCTGTGATAGTGCTTTACTCCTTTTTTTTTCTGTGCAGCTAAAAGAAAAGGGGTCAGAAAATTAGTCTTCACACTCAAGACTTGCTCTTTGGAACTTGTGTGAGTTCAATATTAGTTTTAATGGGTTCATATGCCAGACCACCTGTAGAGATGCAGCTTAGTCACAGCAAAAAGTTGCAGGGAAATAGGGGGTAAGTGTGGCTGCTGTGGCCTGTGGCAAAAGCAGCTCTGTAAACACACTAGCACATAGGGCTTCATGAATTGCCTGTGCTGTTCTGCTGCTTAGCTGACCTTTGACCACTCTGATCCATTTTTAAACAAATGCATGCAGGGAAAAGCATTTGCAAGTCTATTCTTAGTAGACTAAAACCTATTTGACATACTGTTCTGTTAAGAGAGACGATTTCCTTTGTGCCTTTACTAAGCTTTATGCAGTATTTCAGTAAGCTTTTTGTTTCGATTTCTTATATGGTATTTTTCATGTGCAGATGTAGGGATGTTCTATACATAGCTGTAAAATGATTCACTTGGAATTTTGTGTTCAGTTGTGAACATGTGATTGCTAAAATTAATTTGAGAATTAGATCAGTTTTTTGTGAATAAACAAAAATAAATGGCTACTAAAGTGAAAGGTTATTTGGCAAAGATTTAAAAGTTCAGTTGGCTTAGTTAAAATGTTTAAGTCTAGCTTTGTTAAAATGTTTAAGTCTGTGCCTTAATAAACTTACTTTGAGAACTGAAAGGAAGATAACTTTATTAGGAAATCATAGAGGACTGGTTATAAATGGAAATAGTGGAACACCATCTTATGACAGAAGACTCTGATACTGCATGAAATGCCTTGGCCATTATTTTGTTAGTTTTATATGAACTTTCAAAAAAAAAAAACCCAGTGCAAAACCTGCTTCATTAAGCAAAATGTTGAAAACTGGTTAAATGAGAGTAGTCCTGCATTATCTTGGTGATAAGCAGTACTGTGTAAAGGTCCAGGCTACCTGGTCAGGGAGAGCTGGATTAATTTAAATCCAGAAAGATAAAAAGGAGAAAAAAAATAATTGAGAAAAGATGAATTTGAATAGATTTTTTTTGCTGCAGCTGCCAGTCCAGCCCAGTAATCTGTAGTTTATGGCTGATGGTGATTTCCACAATGGCAATAATTTTTGTGATGATTCTGTGGTTAAAAGGGAAAAAAATATATTGTTTTATTTTTGTACCATTCTTTTGTGTTTGATCCCACATTCTTATTCAAACATCTGGTTAGATAAATTTAATAATCTAGTTAATTCTTTGGGGCAAAGGTATGACTTCTTTCCCCTTTTTGGCCTGTGATTTTGATTCTGCAGTTCCTAGAACTCATGTTTTACATCTCTTCAGAAGTTTCTGGGTCTAGAGAAGTGTCTTGAAGTAAATTCAATGTATTCAATATCCAGGTTTTCTTAAGTGATAATCCTCCGATTTTCAGTTTTTCTGGTATAAGACTTTACTTTGATATACTGTATTGTCAAGTGTTGTATACAAAAATGTCTCCTGGAAATGGCTGTAACTTTGAAATGTTTTAACTTGCTTAAAATGTTCCATTATCCTGTGTCATGCTTATCAATGTTTTGTTGCTTTTATAGATTATCTTTCTCAAGGGATAGATCTGTCTGGAATAGAAGTAATTGAAAATGACCTCCTTTTTATTGCAAGAGCTCGTCTTGAGGTGGAAAACCAGGCTAAAAGGTTGCTTGAGCAAGGTGTGGAGACTCAGGTAAAATACACTTTGTTTTCTACTTCCTTTCAAAAGTAAAGTGTAAAAGAACTCGAACTTGATTTCTTTTGCTTTGTGTACCACTGTCCAGTGCAAATTAAACAAGAAAAAAGTCTTATGTGAGAAATTCTCACACATGACTATATTCAAATAAATTGACAAAACTGGTCTTGTACAGTATTTGCAATAATAAAATTTGACAGCATCTGACCCTATAATTTGGAAGAAAGTAGGTGAACTGTAAACACTGTCATTAAAGCTTGATGCATTCAACACCATATACAGCATTGCCAGTGTTGCCAAGTATTATAGAGAAATACAAAAAATGCAGTTTCTTAAAACTGTAAGAAAATTTCTGCATTTTAGCTGTGCAGAAATATATAGAAAAGATTAGAAAGATTTGCATTAAAACTTTAAAGAGCAGTTTAAACTTTGAGGCAAATACTCACTGTAGGGAAACAAAAATTAATATGTATAATTACATTAATTCATATTAAATGTAATTATTGACATCTCAATAACCTGGCTATATCTATTAACTGTTTGCAGTATCTTTAGTGCTATTTTCTTGTCTTTGTAAAATTTAATGTTCTTTTGTCTATACATTTTTAGTATTCTTCAAAAACTATTTTAAATCCTCTTTGCCAGAGTAAGAGGAGAAATGTGGTGCAAGTTTCTATCAAGTTTGGATCTTAAATTATAGAACAAAGAGGCTTAGAACAAGACATTTTTATGCTGTTTCTTACCAGAAGTGTTAAACTTCTCTGTAATTCAATATAGCATTTGTTTATACTGTTGAAGATTGACATGAAAATAGAACAGATACAGACTAGAAAACGTATTGAATAAATTGGCTTGGTTAAACAACTGATGATTGAAATTATCGGAATGTCTCCAACTTTTGCTTAGATCTGTCATTTCAACTAGTTTTCTGCAGTAAGAAGTCATGGGTTTGGTAAATACCTTTGACTATTTGCTGATAACAAAGTGGTAGGAAAAAACCACCCCATTTTTCACTTGATTACTATTCCAGTGTTGAAACTTCAGGCTATTTGAGCATGTTGCCAAGCTGTGATTGCACTTTTTGCAAGCTATGAAGCATATACGTTATTAAATAAAGATTGACGGAAGATAGGGCCTAAGAAAAAGCAAGTGGACATTTATTTTAAATGTAGCTAAAGTCTTCATCAGTGTGAACTCTTCTAGTTTTTCATGTCAGATTTGACCTTCTCTGATAATTTTCTCTTCATATTAAGTACTAAAATGGAATTGACAAAGAAACCCCGGGGAAATCAATCCCACTCCACCTGAAATATAGACAGATTTATTAGGTGTTCCAGGCTGTCTCCAGGTAATCCAGAGATTATTAAAGCATATGCCTGTTGTGCTTTAGCCAGGGGCCTGTTTCCAACAAATGGAAGAGTGTTTGGAAGAAAATTATTAGTGCTTAGTCATATCAGAAATGGGGATGTTTTCATGAGGAGGTGCTGGGTTATGCCTCACAGGTTTGTTGTTGGATATGATTTGTGAATTTAATGTTGAGAACAATAGTTTGCTTTAGAAAATACATATGCAGGCATTGCCCAAGACATCTAGAATTTGAAATGTGACTAGTGAATAGTATGTTTGTGATCCCTGTTATTGTGTTTTATTGACAAGCTGATTTACATCTATGCCTTCCAACCCCTGAGTTTTCCTTAAAGAGGGCATGGGACCTTCAGCTTTTCTCCTGCAGTAGGCACTACAGAATTCCTCAGATGAACTATCTTCCTGCCAGTATGCATTCTGATAGCTGTTTGTACCTTTGAGAATAGTGCATGTGTTTTTATCCAGGTGGTTCTTCAGTTATTTGATACTCATATTTGCAAATGCAGTTTTAGTTTCCACCCTTGTTTTCATCTGCTCTGTAAATAATACATGAGATCAGTTGCCTACGTAAGAGTGAGCTATATTTCTATATTTCATGCAGCACTTTTCAGCAACACCTTAAGAGAAAAATTACCCTTATGTCTCTGATTTAGAGTATTTTAGTGTCCACTTAGAAGGGAAGCAAGAAGTGGAAATACATTTTACAAAGTAAGACTGGAAGTATTTATTTTTCAACAAAAGTCATTAGAATTAGGTGAATGTCTTCTCTAGAATTCAGGTTTTTTCTTCAGAGATGCTGCTAGAAGTTACTCTGACAAAAAGAATAGAGCTAAAAAGTCTAAACTGCACCTTTTATCATTTTTATATATCCCCTTTCTTTTGGATAGAGACTATTGTTTTATTGTTTATTTAATGATGTGTAAGTCACATGCTAATGAGCTGTGTACAGATTCCCCCAAATAATGCCCAGCAGTAGCACATGAAAGCAGATACTTATACCTAAGTAATACATTGTCTTTTTCTGTTCAGTGTAATTCATGTTTTTATGGCATGTCCACCGCTGCGGTATTGGTGTATTTCTCAGAAAAAATGAATCTTTTTCCCTTTTGGAAATGTGGCATTAGCCACTGACTGCTTTAAAACTGAAGCCTTCCACTCCTGTTCTTGGTGGAATCTTAAAGCTGTCATCTGGGTATAAACTGGAAGTGTCTGTCAGTGTGTCTAGACTTTACAGGCTCTCATAGAGCTGCAGACCACACTTGCCTTCCTAATCCTTTTAGAAAGACTAAGCATTCTTTGCTATTGTTGACAAAAGTAATACAAATAATATCAAACCCAACCACATGGGTATCAGTGGCTACAGGCAGGTTTTTTATTGTTCTGTGTGCTTTGTTAGGCACTCCTATTGTACATAGCACAGATAGATGGTCTGTCATGACCCACAGAACAATTTAAAGAAAATGGATTCTAACCCCATCTTTCTTTCTTTCTTTTATTTATTTACTACTATTTATTTTATAGTCCTAAACTCCTTGCTAGCTTTCCTTCATACAGTGAACAGGCTAATGGCAGATAGTATAGGAAGCAGGAAAGACTGCTGTAGCAGTGAGGCATCAAAGAACTTGATTAAAAGCCACCGTTCTAACAGAAGGGCCATCAATGTTTTCTGCCTTAAAATTGAAAAAAAGACATATATCTTGCAACCACCTGAAACATCCCCATCATTTCTTTTGCCCCCATAATGAACCCTTGGCTGAAGAATCCAGATTTGCTCTTGTTACCACTTCACCCCTGTTTTCAACAGTAATATTGTGTAAAGCAGATCTGAGTAATAAGAAATTACTGGGGGAAAAGAGAAATTTATTAAAATCACCATAGATCAGTTCCAGGTAAAAAAGTTTTTCCAGACACAGTTTTATGTCTGCTATACTTGAAAATGAGAAAACTTTCTCTGCAACTTAGCTCATGCTTCAAACCCATCCTGCTGTATATTGCCATGCTAGATGTGGGACTTACACAGGGATAACCAAACTTAGCTCCACTTGGTGATGACAACATTGGTAGCTTTAGGAGCCAGGCTGTGTGTGTGCAGAAAAGAGCTCCATTTCCATCTCCTCCATCCTCTTAAAAGGTAACCTTAGTTCTGAGCTAGGTTCAGTGCTTTAAACAGCAGCTGTGGGTCACTGTGTAAGAAGGATGGATTTTTGCATGTGTGAAATATGTTAGGAACTTATGTTCTTGCTTGTGACTTTACTGATCCCAATTGTAATAATTAGGATATGGATTGTGAGGTATCAATGGTAGCATTAAAGATTGATTAAAATATAAATATCCACTTAGGTTTAGCAGGATGTGGTGTGGAAATGAGAGCAGAATTCAGATTTTCCTGGGTTTGCACTTTAAACAGTTTGTCCTGTGTGTAACAGAAATGTTCTGTATCTTCAACCACAGAATAAAAATTTTCCTTCCTTGTCTCCTGGTGGAATCTGTAGATATCTGACTAGCTTTTTTGGTTTTTTGGTTTTTTTTTTTTGTTTTTGTTTTGTTTTGTTTTGTTTTTTTGGGGGGGTTGTTTGTTTTGTTTTTTGTTTTGTTTGTTTGTTTGTGTTTTCTTAGGTTTTAGACAAATTATGTAATTTATTATAGTCCAATTTCCTTATATAAGGTGTGGACAAATCTACTTACCTGCCTAGCACAGGTCTGGAGAAAGTCAGATTCACTGATAATTCATTGAAATTGTTCTCGTGATCATGTAATGAAGTGTCCTAATCATGTTAGAGAAAGAAAAACATAGGTGTAAACCTAAGAAGCATCCTTTGTTGAATTGTGTGTGCTGGCTTTTTTTAAATACATAGGTTAATTTTTTTCCAAAATGAAGAACTTTGCTAATTATAACCTTGCAGAATAAAGAAGAAGGAAAAATAACATAGATAAATAAATCCTAAACTGTATTTCTGACATTGTTCAATGGCAGGATTTGTACACACAGGATGAATAGGTAAACAGTATGATCTGTTATTCACATTGTAACATCTTTGTACTATTATTATTTTGGGCATATTTGGGGGCATTTTGAGTTTTCATATATTAATTCATTGAGAAGAATTTGTTTTGTGAATTACTCTATTGTGCATTCTTTTTCATATTGAACCTTTCCAGTTGTTGTCTCTGGAAAAAGAACAGCTTTTTTTACATTAAAAAAATTACTAACTAAATGTATATGCATAAGTGTTCTTGACTAATGCTATTTAGTGCCTGAGAAAAGTGATGGGAGGATGAAGTGTCTGCATAATTAACCAGTTGTCTGGAGGTGATTATCCAGGAGTTGCTCTCAGTTCAGGGTTCCCTAAGCTAGGTGCTTGTGTAGTACATCTTGCAGTGTTATGGCAAAATTGGTGAAATTAATCTGAGATCTCTCATAGACCAGCATTTAATCTCTTGTCAAGGATTTCTAATAGGTTTTCTTATCCCCCAAGGGATTGGAAGGGAAAGTAGCTACATAATTGACCAGTTTTCTAGGCACAATCATCAAGAAGTTGCATAATTTATTTAATTTCAAGGCCCTCTGAGCTGAGTGCTTATCTACCACAGCTTACAGGGTTATGGCAAGATTGGTGAAATTATTCTTAAATCAATCATAGGTCAGTGTTCAATCTAATGTCAAGGATCTTAAGCAATATATGCACTTACTATCCTGTGGAAGCATTTTCCAGTCATGTGAATGCACTTCAAGGTGTTTGAGATATTCAGATATTAAGAATGGTTGGCTTTGGGCCCCATTTTTCACTTTTTTGATGAAATGTGGAAAAGTATAATAGTGTTGCATTTTCTAATTGCTTCTAATTGTTACTGCCAAAAGTGTGGGTGGCTCTTGAAGCATGACTGTTTGGGCAGGGTCCTGTGATCTTGAGTTTCTCAGTTTCTTTCAATCTTGCCTACTTTAGCAAGAATGTGTGTTGCACTGAAACATCCTTTGTTCTAGATTAGTTCATGATATTTAAACACTTTGATTTAAAATCAAAGTAAGCCCACTGTTTTTTGCTGGTTTAGTGTCATCTTCAAATTAATACTACCTTGTGAAATGGACTGTGCAAGTGCATGAATATGCTTTTCTACTGTTGTCAGCTCTGTGGAGATGTGCATGGCTGTAGAAGAAAGTGTAATGTAGCAGGATGTCATTTCGTGTGCCCTGTGGTTGTGTAGGGGCCTCTTTAATGTTCAGCTTTAGTTCATTTACCTTAGAATCAGTT
The DNA here is from genome assembly GCF_049639895.1 of Pseudopodoces humilis. Lineage (NCBI taxonomy): Eukaryota > Metazoa > Chordata > Aves > Passeriformes > Paridae > Pseudopodoces > Pseudopodoces humilis. The sequence continues at coordinate 59,305,961 of NC_142204.1, forward strand.
CCATTGCCCACACTGATGTACTGTGCTAGTCAAAAGAACAATTTTAGTTTCCAGATGTTTTTGCTTACCCTTTGCTGCTTTTACATATTATCTATCATATTTTGTCATACCTTTTAAATAATGCAAGCCCTTATGCACTTCAGCATGTCAGTGGGATTGACTGCTGTTATGTAGATGTACGTAACCGCATAGGTGTGCATAATTACAAAATGATCATTAGAATAGCAAATAAAGTAGAAAAAAAAAGAGAAAAGAACCCCTCCAATCTGGCTCATAGCCATTCATCTTTTTATCCATATACCATCGGTTACCTTCATAAAAAGCCTGGAATAACTGGGGTTGAAATGCTACTAGAGTATGCTTTTTTTTAAAGTAAAAAAAGTAATCATTGCTTTTTCCTTTTTTTTTTTTTCTTTTCTTTTTATTATGACATTTATTTCTATCTTGAAAGCTAGTAGCTGGAATTTAACCTAATTACTATGAAAAATTTAAGCAATATAGTACTATAGGCAGTAGTTGTTATATTTCCTTATTATACCACAGTGTTGATTTGCTGCAGGAGATCCTGATGGAAACTAAACTGAGACAGTTATTTCGTAATTAAGTGATTGACTACAGTATTATATAGAAATAGAAGGCATTTCTGATTATTCAGTTTGGAGTCAATTTTTTGAATCTAGAGTAAGAAGACTGAAGTCTTATCTGTAAAGAGGAAAATTTGAACCTGCTTGCTACTTTTGGCATAAGATGAGGGTGGTAGCTATAGTTGACTTTAAATCATCTAGTTTTGTTTAGTGAAAATGGGGTATGAAATCCAAAGCCTTTTATTTAAATTAATGTTAACCACCATTTTACTGCCCCTTCTAATTCTAATGTAGAGAGAGAAGACTTATTTGAACATGTTATAGCGGTCATATTGGCTTTTGTTGTGAAAGATCACAATGTCATTTGAGTCTGTTTAATTAAAATCCTACTAACTTATACTGTTTCTAGCCTTGCTTTTAGAGTAGCTCTGTATACATATGGAGAATTTTCACTTAATGTGTTTAAATGTCTTAACAAGTTTTCCTCTATTCTAACCTTTAAGTTTCTTTGTCGTAGAAATATATTCACATTGCATTATTCAGTTTTATTTTTCATCTTCAGTCTTGCGGTTATGGTTTTCATGATCTTGTTAACTTGCTAAATCAGATTCTTTCATCTGGCCATCTGGTGCATGGCACTACTGAAGGAGTTTTCTATAAATCTAATTTTTTTTTCCTTGAACTATTCTATTAAGATGTGATGCAGCAACGTATGGCTCATCTAAAAACCAAAAAATATCTTCCAAGTATATTTTAGTTATATCCTACATCTGAATGGTAAACTTCATGGGGATTAACCAAACCTTATAAAATTTCCCCTTTACTACTCTGGTCTAAAAGGAGTTTGTTTTATCTTTAAGTATGATCTAATGGAACTGAAGTGTTAACCACGCCTCAGTAATTCAAAATCACCAAGTTAAACACTAGGCATGAATTTATACCTCTGAACTATGGATTAAAATAAACCACAGATTTCTCAGCAACATAATCGGCTGATACTGATATAACCTAGAATATCCTTTCAGTTTCCATAGGAACAGATGATAAAATGTTTTGAATTTTGGAGTAGCTAAAATGAATGTCTGACTTCAATATAGTTCACTTTTACTTCGCAGCTTGCAACCTCTGCATGCAAGGGCTAAAAATGTGCACTTAAAAAGAATGTGGAATATTGACATAACACATATTAAAGTGATTTTAAGAGCAGTTGTAACAATAATAACAAAAAATAGTATTGCAAGTAAAAATAAGATGTTTTTATGCATAATTCTTCATGTGTTAGCTCTGTATTTTATTATACAGGTACAAAAGGTGTTTTCAATTCCATAGGAAAAAAGGATCATTAATTACTCTTTGTGTTAATGTCTTATTTATTGAATATTTTACAAAAAAAAAAATAAAATCTATCTTGTTGGTCTTCTCTAAATTTCATGTCCAGCCATTGTTTAATCTCACTGTGTTAGATTGTATTAGGGGTATTTTCTGATTGACATAATTTTTAGAACACAAGAAAACTTCATGTAGCCAGAAGGAAAAGATCAGAAAAATTTAAATGGAACATGTAGTGTGTTATTTAGGTGACTATAGCAAAAAATGATTATTGAAGAGCAGGCAAGGAAACATGCCAGCTGGAGTAGTACCTGTTTTATTGGATGTTTGACATCACTTTAACAGGTCATGTTACTAAATCAGAGGAGATATGTTTTGAGTGTAAAAACACTAGCAATATTTATTTATTTATCTATCTTTTTGAGATAAATGGATCTGTAACTCCAGTATTGATATAGAGGGAAAATACGGAGGTCTTGTTAACAAACCATTAGGAATCTGAGTGCCCATAACCTGAAGCACTGTGCATGTTGGTAGAAATAATAGTGTGTGACTGATTTTTCAGTACATGCTCTCCTTTAATTTTTTGTACCTCATTTAAGGTACAGCATATTCTCTATTTAAGATATTTGATGCTTAAACATTTTGTATGAGGAAATTAGGATGGTACTGAAAGTAAAAGTTAAGAAAAAAGAAAGAAGCAAGATGGCAAAGAGGTAACGAGTTGTGATAGTTTCTTTTTTCAGTGAAACAGGTTTTTGAGAGAACAGAGCTGCACTGTGCTAATATAGTTCAAATAGTAATTTTTTGCAAGTATCTGTATTCCAAGACTATTTTAACCACCATTAATATAGAGGAGTCATGAGAACTGTAGTTTTTGGAACATATGGACAAGTTCAATAGTGACATATTGAAAATAGAAGGATTTTAAAATAAAAGTAATATCTAGGGCTTTCCTGTTCAGTGCTAGAATATTGTTTGCTGTTGTAAATGTGTGGAAGACCCTCTGTCACATGTTATTTTCTGAATATTGACCCTTTTTCATTAATGATTTAGTTTGCAATTTTGCAACATCCTTTAGAAAATTCCTCACAAAGTGTGTAGTAGGTGTTTGAGGCAAGCGCTGGCAAACTTCATTCCACACGTGGGCAAATACAGAGAAGTTCTCAATGACAAGAAGTAAACAAGTAGGTTCTTAACAAGTATTTCAGTTTGCAAGTTTCTATGCTTTAATGATTAGGCATCACTGGCCCTTTTTAACAACACTGGCCTTGTTTCATGAAAATAACATCTTTTTCTTAAATCCTGGAAGTTCTATTTCCTCACCCAGTAATATCTTCAACTGTAATTATTAATTTGTTGAAATATTTTCAGGTCAAGTAGGAAAAACATTGTAAAATAAATGTAAGTTTTGGTTATTTAATTTATGTTCAGCAGAAAGTTTTCAGGTGTGGGGGTGAGCACTAATTGGGTATGGAAGGACCCCTTGCCTTCCATCCACCACCTTTCCCAGTTAGCAGCTCTTGCTGGGAGTCTGCCTCCCCAGCTCTGGGCTGTCCCATGGCCATGCAACTGTGTAGCAGTCTCACCTGCATTTCACTCCACAGTTCTCATGAGCTCCTGCAATATTCAGAATCAGGTTCAGACCTTAAAAACTTAAAGATTTTTATGTACCAGATATTGAAATTATGAACTGTCTATTAGTAGAACAAACAAAATGCACAAGTTTTCCTTTTTGTGATGAGGCAGTATGGGGAGTAACACGGTACTCTACATTAGTGACTATTGTTTTGTCAAACCTCCAAATTCTATTAGTTTGAGGTTAGAGAATATTTTTTTTCCTGTCCTTTGGATTTTTATTTTTGTTTTCTTCCAATCATATTCAAGCAGAGAACTGAGATATGAAGTGGTCATTGTTTCCCAGATTTGGATTACCTGACTGTCTCCACTGGGGTGGTTGCAGTGGCAGCAGCTTCCCCTGTGGTACCCACGTGTCCATGGTTAGGGCATACAGCTGTCCTGCCTTCCTCCATCCTCCAGCTGGATACCATTACACTGCCATTTCCCTAAGTTTCAAAATGCCTTTAGAAGCATACACACTAAGAAGGTCTCTCACACTGGACATCTTGCTGTATTGCCTCTGTTGATTTCCAATCTGTGACCCCAGCTGAGCCCACCAGCTGCCTTCTGAGTATGTTATATTTGTATCTGAGAGCCCTGTATTTGTATCTGAAATAATACTGCAGATCAGCCGGTGGCTCAGGTGAACCCAGCAGAGCTGGGAATTGCCACCTGCTTTGCTGTTAGTGTCCCCTGCAGCTGCTGGAGGAGGTGTTGGCTCAGGGCTTTGGGTGGCTCAGCCAAGGGCGTGATATTTCTTGTTGATCATCCGTTAGCACTCCTGACTATTAATTGTACTTCTGCTGGACACGTGTTCCACAGAGTAGTCCGCAAAGCAGACAGCCCCAGTGAGATGTTGTCAACAGCAAATGGAGCATGAAACATTTGCTCTTCCCTTGTCTCAGTGGCAGGTAGTACACTGTGATGTAAGGAATTCATGATTAGTTGATACGAGGCACAGACTCAAATGTACTGCCTTTAAGCAAATATTGAAGACAGAAGAAAGCAAGAGACTGCATTTTGAGGAGAAACCTGCTTGAACAGACACATGTATATTTAATCAGTCTTCAATAATTCATATAATATTAATGTGAAGCATATGGTAATACAAGTGTTTAGTAAAATGGTTTTGGCTGAAAGTTTAATACCTAATTGGGAGTTGTTGCTTTTTATTTTATATCTTAAAATTCTTTGGGAAAAGGTAAAATTAGCTTAAGTAAATTATTTAATATTACTATCACTATGTGTGTTACACATATTTAAGTGAAAATAGTTTAGTTCTTAAAGTCACTAAGCTTCTTTAACTAAAAACTGTATCTGACTTTGCGCAATAATTTTGTGCCATGACTTCTTTCAGTGCCTTTCCCAGAGAATCTGTCACTATCTAAACTGTAATTTTTTTCCTTTACTGTTTTTTTTAATGACAAGAATTTTTTGTTTGCTAGTTGGATTTTTTTTAAAAAAAGACAGCTGCAACAAATAGCATAAAATACAGATTAATGTTATGAAAACAGCAAAAAAAGGGAGACATTGGTATTGCTTCTCAGTTTCCTAGATTTCTTAAGAGTTTATATGCTAATGATACTCTATTAAAATGATGAAGTTAAATCTGTATCTTTTTAACTTGACCTTGTCTTGTAATGCCATAGAATTCATCAAGTTTTCATTTAATAGAGTTTGAAAAAATTTGGTAGCAACTCTTTTACAAGCTCTTTAACCAAGTGTGGTATTTCTTTGTATGCAATAAAGATTGTTTGAGCAATTACTTGAATAATCAGTAATTTACATCTAGAAGCAGGCCCAGCATTTCTGCTGGGTAAACATGTTGGAACTGCAGAAGAAAAGAAAACATAGTCATCTTTGGAGACATCTCGTGCCAAAAATCCAGATGTGCAGGTCCACCTCATTCATTTTCCAGAGCTGTAGTTTTTCCCCATACACGATGGGCTTTCCAGAATTAAAGGCTTGTAAAAGAGGAGGGAGTGATGAATTCCTCAGTGAATACTGTTGGGAAAATGGGACTGCTTGGGAAGCACCTGGGCAGACATTTTTAGAAGCCCACATTTTAGGGTAATAGAGGTAACATAGTAGCAAAAATAGTCATGAGAGTGTTTGGTCTCATCTAGGCAGAATTATTTCATGCCAAAATCTATCCCTTGTACTGTTTACTGAACCATGCTGAGGCTGCACTGCTGTTCTGCCTCTGTTGCTCTGACAGAACACGAGCACTGCAAGTGCCCACGCCAGGGGCGAGAGGGGCAGTGTGTCCATGCTTCATCCTGCTCCTCTTGGTCACAGAGCACACGTGTAACAGGCATTGGGTGCTGAAATACAGTCCCTCTCCAGAGCTCAGATGGAGCTTTGTGCAACTATTCCCCTCCAGGAGTGGGGAGAAAGAGAGTGTGGAAGATGAACTCCTTTCAATCTTTTCCCCTCCCTCCTCCAGCACTGTATATGAGCAAAGCTAAAATCCATATGCATTTGGGAAGGAATGTGTGCTGTAGTAGGAGTTACCAGCAAGGATGATGGGAGGGTGCCATATGTTCTCCTGCACTGCAGGCTTTACTCTTTCCTGGAGATTTGTTCTAAAATCCTATTGATTTCTTGTCCAAAAAATTTAGTTGTCTTTTGTACTTGATCTGTATTATAGAAGATCTGACTATTCCTGCTTAGAGTTGCTATCCTTGTGTTTATTGGGATGTAAGTATTGACTTATTTGGGAAAAGCCTGAGACACCTTGTTCTTTGTTATTAATGTTAGATGAAGGATTCTCCTGAATTCAGATCTAGGTCAGTATTTATTATTACTGTTGAGATTTTTGTGTATTGCATATTGAAAACCACATTTCTCAATCACATATGTTTCATCCAGTAGAAACTTGTGCTGTGACAATGTTGGTTTTTTTTTGCTGCAGGTTTGTGTTTTTTTTCTGCCTAAGGAGATTTTAATACATGAGGCCTTTTCATTGTCTTTCTGCTTGACTCGTGTTTTATACCCCTTTAAAATGCTCACTAGGGATTTCAATTTCAAAATTGTCTGCAAATAAATACAAGCAACCTTTTCACAGACTTAAGACTTTTTAATTTGCTGTGCAGCTACAGCCTAATCTGTTCTTTTGGGGAACTCACTCCCTTTGATTTAGGACCAGAATTCTACCACACCTTAGAATTAAATTTAATCTACCTCATGATCAAGGATATTTTTCTCCTTAATAGAAATTATCGTTCTTCATAAAGACCCTCTGACAGTGTTTTCATATGTGGCACAGTGGGAAAGCATCACTGTGTCAAGTACATGTTTCTTCAGTGCAGGTTATAAAAAATAAAATAGTAAAATTAATAAATTCACAGAGTTCTACAGTGAGCTAAGAAACCTTGTGCTGGTGTAGTCTGACTTGTATGGTGCTGGACACATACTTAAATTCATCAGATGGTGAGCTGTAAGGTGTAAAGAATAATAAGTATTATGAGCTGGAAATTATATTCTAAAGTAGGGGATTTGATAATTAGTTAACTTTCATTGGACTGAACAATATTGAATCTTAAATTCTATAGCCATCTAAGTAAAATAATCTTTGCTCTGAGATTTGTCATGGCAAAACTGCTGACAAAAATGAAGAGGGTCATTAAGTAATGACCTGGCTTGTAAACATCTAAAGGTTGATCTCATACATATTATTTTAAGATGGAGACTTGTTAATAATAAAGTCTATATTTATATTTTATATTCTTTATTCAGTTTAGAAATCTTAAAATTTTATAGAATATATTTGGGATTTTTTTTTCAGAAAATATAAGCTTTAGCATAGTTTTTAGTTCTGTTCAGAGGCTTTCATTCTTAATTCTAGGACAAGTGACAAGAACTTTAAAAAAATGTTAGCCTGTTGTCTTCAACTAGATCTCAGATTACTTTTTTAATCCATAACTGAAACCTTTTTCCCCATGCTGAGAGTATCTCATACTTTGTGCCTTGATAGTGGTATGTGGAAAAGCAAACTCAATCCTACATCTTGATAAATAACTGCACCTACATATAATTTCTCTTGCTCATTAAACTTCTCCTGTAAAGACTTTTCCCATTGCACCTGTATACAATTTTTATGAACAATTTATGAACAATTTTTTTTTTCTTGAAACCTATATAAGTAAATAAAGTGTGCCTCAGGTAAAAGTGCTAAATGTTGTGAACCATTTTTGTTTTTTACATGTTATTCTATTATGTATTCCAGTTTCTATAAGAGATTTCTGCATGCTGAATTTTTTTTTTTGTCGCACACTTATTTATATTTCATGGTAGTTAAGTTCACAGTTTATGTGAACTTATACAAGAAAAAATACTAGGGGAATAACAGCTGAATTTTAATAATGGATGAGGAATTACTTAGTTACAGTAGCTTACCTAAGGCCCTTTTAGTTAAGGATCTCTGTCAACAATCCCTTTGAATTTTTTATATATACTGAAGGTTTTTACCTTGGCTGTGAGAATTCAGAAGAGGTGAATTCTTCTGGTGAAGCTGATAATCCTACTCACAATTTAAATGTTCATTTTTATGTCTGTGTTTGTGGCTTTCTTGGGATGGGGGAGAGGCTGGGCTAAATTAAAGTTAAGACTCTAGTTATTGTCCTTATCTTGTGCATTAGACCCAAGTTGTTATTTGACATCAAGTAGCTCATCTCTTCTGTAGACAAAAGTGCTGCTCATACAAATAGAGACTTTGACGTAGATTTCATGAGAACATGTCGTGGTGTGTGATTGTACATATGTGCTAAGAATATTGTTTTAACTGAGAATTTATTAAATTTTGTCTCTGAGGATCTCTATTATTGTTTTGAAGTCACAGAGAGTTTTCACACTAACTAGTGTCATTGAAGAACCCTTCCAACCCAAGCTGTTCTGTGCTACACTTTACAGAGCATCCAATTACACAGCAGCATCTCATGTGAAGCTTAGACTGGGGCATGAAGCACATTGTCACAGTCAGCCAGGACTGTTGAGAGGCAGCCTTTTTGTATTCCCCTGAGCTGGGATAAAATTACAAACCTGTGATACAGAAACTTCATTAGTGTTTCCAATTAAAGGCAGAGTTTTGGGTTTTCTTAAATATGTAGGAGCCAGAGACGCCTCATGGTAATTCTGAGTGGAATTCATATTCCATATGCCTTAATGTGACATTTCAGTTTGTTCAGACTACAGTGTCTTTGCTCTGTGAATTCTAAACCTGTCCACCATATAAATGTGTATAAATCGTGTGCCATGATGATTTGCTATCCTCGCTTCTGCTTTTTTTAGGTACATGAGAATGTTGAATAGAACCAGAATTAGGACAGTTAATGATAGACACGGGTGTTGGAGTGTCATATACTTGGGTTATCTCACCCTATTCTTTATTTTCATCATTGGACCATGTTTGCTTGGCTTACTTAGGAAAGACACTTAAAATAGCATAAGCCTTGCTTCAAATCAAAACATGTTACATCTCCTATTCAAAGGTACATTTTCTCTGTCACGGAAGTAAATTACTTTGGTTTGGCATGAGTTGTTTCTGACAAAGCCATCTTGGCTATTATTTAGCACCATATTAAAATTTCCTTGTGCATATCAAAATGTAATTTAGCTATGCAGTCAAATGCAAATAAGTTATTACTTCGTGGCAGTAAGACTTAAAATATTACTGTGCTGTTTGATGGTCCAGTTTTGAAGAACAGGAATGCATGAGATGCTAATTTCAGAATTTCAGACTGTGCAACATACCTCCAGTGTTAATGACTTTTTTATGGGAGAGCTTTAAACTCCTTCAGTATTGTTTAAACTCCTTCATTTCAGCTCAAATTTCTGGGAATTTTCTCACATAGATGGGTAATTTAGATGCTTTCTGGACATAATTAGTGCAGCATATTGTAATTAATAAACTTGCAATCACAAAATGTAGATGTATTCTTGAAGTCCTACAACTTGGATAATGAAAACATTTACAATCTGTATCATTCATGGAAAGCACTAGTACTCCTTAATATAATTTGCAATGAATCAGTGAACTCTTTTTCTCCGTCTTCAACCCCCGCTGATGATAGTTATTTTAAGATCAGAATTAACACGTATATACAGCTCCTGTAAATCAGATAGATTTTAAAAAGTACATTTTTGACAATGCTGAAGCTAAAGTACCTTTTCTAGGGTGGGTCACACATCAGCTGTAAATATCTGGCAGAATTCTTCTGTAATTAAGTGTTTATGAAAGCTTATTATAATCATTCTAGATTTTTACATCTGTACGTAGCTGTACACATCCATTTAAGAAGTAGAAACAGGCATTTTTGTGGGCTACTATAGTTGATTCTCTTGACAGCCAAATGAGATGATTAAATGGGACTAACATCATCTACTCTGAAACCTTTAAAAAAAAGTCACATAGTTGAAGACATTTTCTGACCAGCTGTTAAATTAGATGTCAAAGTGTGTGCATCTAAAAGTTTCACGTTACCTCTCATCCCCTCTGTTCTCTCAAGATGTTGGAGAAAATACATCTGCTTTTCAAAAAACAAAACAAACCAACAAAATAAAGGGATGTAGAAGATATTAATGTAATGATGTAAATTTGGAATATGGCCAAATTCACTATATTCTAAACTGTGCTCATTCTGTCTCAGTAATAGGATTTAGAAGAAATCCTATTTTCTTCTAAAAAAAAAGAGCACAAGAAATTTTAGGAATATAAACCCACTGTCACAAGAATAAGAATTTAAATACTGAGGTTATTTAGTATATAAGGTAAACAAGTTATGCAAATAATATATATATTAGCATAGAAGACAATGACTGATACAGAGAAGACAAAATTGAGTCCTTTAGACTTTGCATTTTCTAACCAGGTTACACACTTGTTGTTCAACAGAGGGTTTCAGAGTTGTAAGCAATTTTTACATCATGTTTCTTACAAAAGTCACAACAGTAAGAAAAATTATTTGTTAAGTATTAACTTTAGACCAATGAAGGTACTAATATAGAACATCTCTGAAACAGTCACATTTAAAATGTAAATTTTAAGAATTTAATGTGTGTCATTTATGGATAGTATTTCCATTTAAAATCTGAGAAAACTCTGAAGAGGTCTCTGTCTCAGAAAAGGTGCATGCATCTGTCTCTTTAAAGAAAGATGGAAGTTTGCTTCTTTTAGTTTTCAGCATTTATTCACACTCAGCATGAAATCACCGGTGTGTTGCAGAGTCTTGACAATATAGTCAAGACTCCTTGTCATGAGGAGCTTTGGTTAGTCATTTTACAGTTAACTTTAAAAATAAAGTACACTCGGTCATGATATTCATGTGCTCTGCTTTCTCAGTCATGCCAAAGAGTGCAAGAAGAAAGTAACAAAAATTGCATTACCATTATTTTTGTAATACATGTTAGAGGAAAAATTGTTAACCACTATAAACTTCTTTACTTGTGAGAATATCAGAGTGCATGTGCCTGCATTTAGGACAGAGGATGTGCTAGGATGTAGTTTCTTGAAAATGGCAAAGTCCTGAAAGTCCAAGTAGAGTTATTGTGATAATAATAAGGTGGAAAGGTGTTTGCATGGAATTATTCTTGGATATTCTGCAATTTACTTTTTTTTCAAGGACATCTTCAACAATATTTCAGTGCTTATTAACTGTTTCACAGGCATTGATGACCTTTACAACAGTGTGAAGGCATGTTTGCATATGACAGCTAGTTAGGCTGGAGCAAAATAATGGATTTTTATCAAGAGTTTATAAAGGTCTGCTTTACCAACTTCTGACCAATTTCTGACTTATTATGTAGGATAACAATATTTTAACAATGGTATTATGTTGAAATTAAAACTCTTTATTATGCTTTAATATATCCATAATGTCAAGACTTGGCTGGCATTCATGTTGTCACGAGGCCAGTAAAAATTACTTTTGAGTATAGCTTAAGTGTGCAGAGATTGCAGTTTAACTAAGTAGTGTGGTAATTCTGTTATATTCTTCAAGTAGGCTCCCTTTCTTAAGTAACTCATTGTGGACTCAAATAAAGAAGCTCGTAAGTTTTCAAATTTGAGTTCTGAAATTCATATCTTGTTGACAAACTTGAAAAATGAAAACTTCACATGAAAAATATGCATTAAAAGACACTTAAATGTGTGCATATATGTGAAATTCATCCTTGGTTGCTGACTGCTGCAAGTTAACCTCAGCAGTGTGCTTATATATGGTGTAAGTGATGTCCCAATGTTTATCCAAATGACATTGACACAGGCTGTAGGTATTAGTAGCTCAAATGTTTCCCTTTTAGGAATCTTTTCAAACTTGGTCTCTTCTTTTGAGTTTATTTTGATACAAGTCCCTGAAGAGGTCATGCCCTTTTATTACAAAATCTTTTGCCTATTTTTTTGTTTGAAAAAGCAAGCCAACGACACTTACACGTAATTAGATCCTCTGTCTCGCAAATAACCCAGACAAGTATTTATCAACCAAGAAAGTTCCTGATCTAGAATTTTTGTAAAAGTGATATCATATTATGTGTCAGAACAATTCCACAAAGTTCAGAGGTGTTCTGAGGAATCATAAGAAAATGTGTATATGTTAAGCTAGGGTTCATTTAGCTTGACCCCAGCCATTTGGAGCTCTGAAGTCAGAAATTCTTGCGAGAGTCAAAAATCTGTATGATAAACATACAGTGTGATGATTATTTTTGTTGGGATAGGTTATCTGACAGAATGTAGGCAAATAGGTATTCTTTTGTCTGTAGACATATAATAGAATGAATCTGACTCTGAAAAAATGCAATTTTTTTTTAATATGAGGTATAGATGGTTTTTGTGCCTTCTGAAAATGCTGGGTTTAGTTTTCTTTAATGAAAAGCATCCTATGTTTTAGGGTGTAAATCCATGTTTAAATTACATCACCTTGGAGAGTTGTCTTAATGCCCACTGGTGAAATTCAGTATTTTAGTGATGCTGGAGCCAATCAAGATCCTTTATTACAAGATTTGTTAAATCATCATCATCCCTGCTGGGTGAAAGATGATACCTTATATAGTACAGTTTATAATGCTAGATCAGGGTTAGAGCTAGGCCTGCAATTCTTGTTGCCAGTTTGGAGTGGATGCATAGGACTGTGTAGCACTTAGGCCTGGGAAAGAAACTGATTTATTTTAGGATTTATTCTTACATTATAAAATTACCCTTTGATCTCTTAGAAGGTTAAAGAATATTTTATTGCCCGTGAGATTTTGTATGCAGGCAGACACAAGCATTTTCACTGATGTAATGATTCAACAAGCAAAGTTCAAATGATCAATAAGAAACCATAATTTCTGCAGTGCTGCTATATTCTTTGTCAGCAAATAAGGAGGGTGAACAAGGATTCATCATCTCTCTAGAGAAACAGCACAAGTCACTAAGGCAAGTGGAGGATTCAGACCAAAGTAACCCTTGCCATAGCTTGTCTTAAGTTTGCAAAACTAAAAAAAAAACCAAAAAAACAAAGAAAAAAAAAAAAAAAAGAAACTGTAGTCCATCATTCTAGAATGGTGTATATTTTTGAATGCATTGCAGATTGTATACTTTCTTTCTTCAAAATAAACCCTTTTTAAAAAAAAAATTCTTTTTTTCTGACACTCTATTTTAAATCACAATGGTGAACAGAAATGCCAGCAATTTAGTATATTTTGCTAAGAGAACCCTCTCCAAGGAAGAGGCTCGTGAACCAGGATTTAATTCAGAAAAGAAAACAAGTCTAAATTACTATAATCAGTGAATTTTTGTTGAGATCAATAATAAAGAGCTGATCCTCCAGAGCTTTAATATTTGTATCAGTGTCAGTAAGGATATTAAGGGTCTGATGGGTAAAGACTAAGCGAAATCTCTAAAGCCTTCTTGATGACAACTGCCCATTAGGAACAAATATACATAATTTTATTCCAACCAGCGAACCACTGCTTCTGAGCCTGTCCTGAGCATGCGGTAATATTTTTCTCCAGGCTTAGTCAGTAGATAGAAGACCTGTAGGAGAGATACCCATTTCTGGATCTAGAATCTATCGAAAGGATCAGAAAGTATACCTGGGGTGGTTGGGAAGCTGTTGGAGATTCCAGGTGACAGCACGGTTACAGTGTGTTACTGCCCTCTGTAAGGTAGAGGTTAGAGGGGTGTAGTGTTTGTGTAACAAAAAAGCCTTTAACTACTTATTCCTCTTAGAACTTGAAAAGCTAAACTGAATGTAGTTGTTTATTTGGCTTAAAACTACCTCCCTGTTTCTGCATAGAATGAGATGTTACAAGACAGCTTGCTGAGGAGTGGCAAAAAGCTGACACTTTCTACAGTTCATTTATTCTGTATGTTCTGTATAGCTTGTAGAGCAGTCTTCCCTATCTTGACCCTTTCACAGCTTGTTGTATGAATGTTTTGACTGTGTTTTGTTGTTAAATAGTTGTTCATAGTTGCTTTCCAGTAAACCTCTTGTGTTCTAAATATTCAGAATTTGACTCAGCTGGTCTGATAGTAGACCAACTGGTGCTGGAGTCAGAACTCCTAATGAAATGTTTATTATTTCTTGTAATTGTTCAAAGTTTATGAATATACCACGTATTTCCACCCCCAAAGAACTAATTGTGCAAAAGCAGAACTCAGTAGCAAATCTTTTAGTGGGCTGTGCTTAACCATGCTGTGTTAACAGCTGTTTTAAGTGATTCAGCTACTGATGATTTTTGTGTAAACCTTTCCCTCTAGAATTCTGCCAAAACATAATACTTTGGCACAACTTGAAAATACTCTGGCTGCTGTTTGCTTATTATTTGGCTAGATTTAACTTCAGAGAAATACACTTAGGCCACATTTGAGATAGTTTCTTCCTGGCCAAAAAAAAACCTCCAGTTGTGCATTGGAGAAGAATATTACTAACAATCTGCTGCAGGAAGAGTATCCTGAGTTTGAGAATTGATTTAATTGCTGCTCAACCACAGACTTGCACTTGTACTCTTTCTCACATTTTGGACCTTCCCACCTGTTTTTCACTACTGCTCTAGACTTTCTCAGGAAGCATGTTTTTTACATGGCCTTCAGAAATATTTCGTAGTACACTCTCTTGGAATTCATTTCCTTTTGAAGAAATGTTGGAAAGTAATGAAGACTCTATAATAAAAAAGTAATCTTGAATTGTCACTTACCTTTAATTTTGATTGGAATAATTATGAGTTGTTTTGTACCTGTTGGTTGAATATTAGTAAAAATAATCAAGAGGAGATAGAAGGCAAGGAAGGTAGAGTTGAATATAATCTTTGGTTGTAGTGAATAGGTAGAGAAGGCTTTTCCATGGAAAAAAGGCCGATTTTTATTTCCAAGGAATAAAGCACATAGCTGGTATTTAATTTTGTGGTAAGTATTTATGTTATTTGTGTTAATCCAGCCCTGTAACAAGCATAAACGTGTCATCAGAATTATTTCATAAATAATAACATCATAAATTACAATTATTTTTTCTTTGTTTTGCCCTTTTTCTATCAAACCAAAGAGAGGGTAAGGCATTCTTTTTACCTTTTCTCAATCCATGGCTCATCTCTTTCAGTTTGGCTTTTAGGATGCTGCTGTTTGTTTCCTCCTTCCCAGCTGTTCACTAGAAGATTCAGGACTGAAGCAAATTCATTTGCTTTCCTACTTTATTACCAAAAATGGCAAAATTTTGCCAATGTTGTCATTTTCCTATCTCAATAATAGATAATAAAGTTGCACATGGGAGTTTTTACATATCTTCAATTTTTTGAGTGTGGGTGGAATACTATTTCAGGCTCTTACTCTGAAATGCTAAAACATGAAAGACTGTATTATGTTTTTTTTCCATGATAACCAATATTTTTAGCTTATTTCTGATTCATCTGAATCTGAGATAAGATATCAAAGGCACAGATACAATGCTATGTAAAAAAGAGGGGACAACCCTCCCTAAACTTTTGGAAATGTGTGGGTTTTTGCATTTTATCAGAGGACGAAGTTTCTTGACATCAGCTGTAATTGAGTTTGATATGAACTAGTGTGGAAGACAAATTCTGTTGAATATAAGGACATCTAAATCCCACAATGGACAGGGTATTTTGGTTCTGTTGCATTTTTAAATGCTGTATAGATTTATCAAAAACGATGCATGAACAGAAGATTTTCAAAAGACTAATGAAGACCAAAAACCTCTTCAGAGCCAGATACAGACATTGTGAGGAATTACTAACATTGCTTAACTGAAAGTAGTAAATTCTGGCACACCTTATTGCTGATGTGAAGGGATCTGTAGTCTTCACCTGCTCCAGCTTTGCAATGAAATCATATGACTAACACCAATCCTCCTTTAGTTTCAGGTTGTCCCCATTCTTATTAATGAAAACATAGGTGGACATCAAACAGTTTTGCTTAAGACTCTGAATTGTGAGTTACTATAGAGTTTAAGGTGAAAGGAGAGTATGGTATATATGACCCAAGAATCAGTATGAGTACTTACTTATATTCTCTTATGTAAGTAAGATTGTATAATCTTTAAGAGCTGAAGAACATTTTTGTAGAGAAGATGCAATTTGATTTAAAGAATTAAAACCACCCAGAAAGATTAATGAACTTATCTATGAATGTATCTGTTAGGTAATTATTCTTTTTAAAGAGAGAAATTGTACTCCTGAAAAATGCAATGCTAATGTTTCAACAGATAGTAAAGCAATTTTCCCTTATTATAGTCGATGTAACCAAGTGTGGATGCATGTGGGACAAAACCTGTGCACAGGTATTGTGCAGACATGCAGTGGCAGTATTTTTAGGATTGTCTGCTGGAGGAGGTCCTGGTTTCACAGCAGCAGCAGCTGATTTTCTAACCAGGCTGTCACTCTGAAAAGAAAGATCTCATCTGCTTCCTAACATGAGATTAATTGCCCAATGTTCATTCATTACTGTGGGCATTCTTGAATTCTTTTACATTTTCTCTGTGCAAATCATCTTCCTCAGAATAACCAAGAACATTTAAAGCAGTCAGTGATGAAAAACTGGGGGTTATTACAATGATTAGCAGCAATACGGGATATTAGATGATGGGTGACAGAAGTCCAAAAGTAAATGTATTCGTGAAACAGGTATTGAAGTGTTCCTTTCCCATTAAGCAGTCATGTTACTGGGGAGTGTCAGCAATTAGAAGTTAGGCTAATCAGGAGTAAGTACAGCACCTGTAATTTTGGAACACATCTTAAAGGGTAAAAGAATCTTTCAAATCCTTCTCTTGGCATTCCCAGTCATGTTGCTGTATTAATATTTTATGGTTCTGAAAGCAAATGTCTTTCTGAGGTAACAAATCTTTTGGTCTTCCAAATGTATTGATTTAATTTAACTTTTCCTTCTAACATCTCTGTTAAAATGCATTAGATAATATTTAAAAATGGTAATGAGTCACAGGAATATGTAATACTAGAAGAAGACTTGTACCGACTGACAGTTAAAGATTTAACCGTTGTTTCTAGAACTTCTCAGCTACCACCTTTAATCCTTAAAAGGCAAATTTTAGAGGCTGTCTAGTTCGGATTTCAAAAAAGGAATTGGATGCTGAAAGAGATCACTCATGGAAAAGGGAAATACTTGTCGTTTCATTCAGAGTTCAAAAGAGAATGTACTCCTTCCACAGAATATTCCATCTCGACATAGTTCTTTGGGTTACATTTCAAGCAGCTGATATCTGTACTAAGGATGATGTGCTGTAGTGACAGTCAACCTTTAATCTGTGAGCCACGTGTAGCCCCTTGGTGCAGTGGCGCAGGGGCGTGTGCCCCTGAGAGCTCCCCGCGTGCCAGCCGCGTGGCCAGAGCCGTTCTTCCTGTGCCAGTGGCTTCCATGGTGCTCCCCGATACATTCTGTGCACAGGCCTTAAAATTGCTGTGTGTATGAACATAGCCCACATTCACACACTTTCTTGGTGTCCCAGCACTTCTGATAAACACACGTGTGTTGAGTCAGTCTCATAACCAGCAGAAGTTTCTCAAGAGTGAGTTCTCTCAGCTTTATTCCTTTGGCAAACCAGCTTAGTTTCCTTTGGTTAAAGGGTGTTCGGTCTAGTGGATGGATGTGTGAAAGGTGGAGTCTGATATTTTGTCTGTAATACTTCTTTACCTGTGGTATTTTCAAATTCAAACTGAGGAAGGATAATCTAGACTTAACAATGTAAGGATAACCTGTTACAAGATCAATGCAGAACAGTTTGGAAAACCATATGTGGTGTTGATTCTCTTCCAGTATGGAAGAATTGTGTCCAGTGAAGTTCTACAGGGATTTTCCCCAGGGCTAGCACTATTCGGTGCTTGCATTAATGGTCTGGATGATGGAATACAGAATATACTTATTAAATTTGCAGGCTACACTTGTCTAAGAAGGATTAAGAGGTCTTGTAAGGACAGAATTAGAGTGATCTTGTGAAATTGATTTGAAAAAATAGGATGCTGTTAAAAAGGGACAGTATAAGGTACTGCATGAAGAAAAGGAACGAGGGAAGAAAAGCATGGCTATATAGCAGAAACATCTGTGTGGATAGGAGACCTGCAGAAGGGGTTTTGAAGTTACAGTGGATTACTAGCTGAATGTCAGCTGTGTCAATTAGATACAAAGGAGAACAATATTGTACTGGGAGGTGTAAACAAAAGTATACCTGGAGTAATCTCTTTGCTCTACTCAGTAGAGTGACCTTTATACTCTACTCAGCCCTTGGGGTTCTAGTAGTGAATTCAACAAAAAAGATGTGGACTAACCTGAGAGGTGGTCAAGCGAAGAGCAATGAAAACTGGACTTTTGAATAACAGTTTGGGTAAATTTCTGCTTGATGATTTGTATTTTCATCTGTAGGTAATTGTTGTTTTATAGAAGGAAAGTAAACTTGAACTCCTTCTTAAGATCTTTTTAATCTGTGTGGTTAATTTAGACATCGTGTCCTGGAACTGACACCGAGCTGAGCATCCAGCACCCTGATTGCAGTGGGTGCTTCCGTAAGAGCTCAGCTGAGGGCCAGCCTCAATATACCTGAGGGCCAACTCCCCGGCAAGTGTCACATCTCTGACACACACAACACCACTTGTCTACGTGTGCTGAAGTCTTTTCATACTCTTTTTTGCACCTGCACAAAGGCAAGTGGCCTCCCCAGCCAGAAGGGCTGGGCATCCCTGTGTTTGCTTTATGATTTCCAGTTGACAAGACACTCACATTTTTAATGGATTTTTAATGGATTTCAAATTCCAGTAATGAAAAGTATTTGCTGCTACAGCAGCAAATGAAGTAAACAAGCAAAGTAAATCACCTTGTTGATAATTCAATACTGTATTAGTGATAAGCTTGAAAATCCATTGGTATTCTACTTGATAGGGTTGAAGGGCATTCAGTACCAGCAGTTTGCTCTCTCATGTATATAGACCAGCAGCATGCTTTGCAAATGACAAAAAAAAAGACGGAGGAATCTTTGTGGTTTGTCAGAATGCTGAAAATCTGAATTATGACATTTTTAGGTGACCCTTACCTGGAGCCCTCTTACCTGCAAGGATGTCAATGGCTGGTTATAATAAGCAAACCACAAGAAAAACAAATAGCATTTGTGTTAAAGAGAAGACAAATAAACTTTTTTGAAAAACCTAATAAATAAAATAATAAAAATTACTGAAGAACAAAAGTATCAGGTTTCAAATTAGGAAAGCAAAAATAGTGAAATAATTGCTTGTTGGACAGGTGAAATGGGTATTACGTTTGTTAAATAGAGCAGGGAGGAATTTTTGCTCTTGGAAACAAGGAATGGTGTCAGAGAAAAGGATGCTCCAATGATGAGCACTGTTGAGATCCAAGTCTGAATAGTATTGTCCCAAGTTAAAGTATATATTTCAATAATACTAGATCTTCAGAAATATGTGTAAATGTGTGTGCTTAAAATCTGTTGGTATTTACTAAAGCTTTTAAATTAGAGCATGATGTTGAAATGGAGTGCCTGTGGTTTTCTGGGACTCTATGTCTCAGAAATGCTCTACACACAATGTCAGAAGTAATCAATGGAACTCTGTTGGCCTTTTGAGGGGTATTGTTCTTCTAAGATACTGCAAATAATTTGAAAGGATCCAGTCAGAAATTTCTCTCAAAATATTTGTGCAGTACTCACTGCACCCACTCAATTGCTTAATATAAGATCGTGTTGAAAAGCTTGTGTGCAGATGTAGAGATAATAGTCATGTAAAGAAATGGTAGAGTATGGCTCACATTTTAGGAATTTAAATGCACGTTATGGATAGATAATATTTGTGTACAGTAGTTAACACATGTATCGTAATAGGTTTTGAGTTTCTTTCTATATCGTTTCTTGAAAATGACTTATACTGGAGATGAGTGAAGATGGACACAGTATTTGTGTAGATTAGGTGTAGTTGCAGAATTTAAGCAATAAGGCACAATGTAAATTTATACATAATAAACTCAGTGTTCTGCAGCACTTAGCACTTGCAATAACGCAGCATCATACTATATTATTAAACTATAAGGGGCAGTAGACAATTTCCTCCAGTTGTCTGTCCCCTACATCTCTCTTGTCTATCAGCTGTACCTTTTCTCTACTGGAGATAGTGTCATTATGTTCAAACTGAAATTGTGTGGTTTTCATCTTAACTTGTTCAGTGTGTGACAGTGTTATTAAAAATATGTACAACATACTAATGATCTTAGTATGAACCTGTTTGAATACAGGGGAAGTACAGTATTGCATACTGAATATCTGTTTCTGGGAATTCCTCAGAACATCAATTTAAAAAAAAAAAAAAGTGAATTTCAGTCATTAGACATTTTGGCAACAGTCCACAATTTAAATGGCATTTTAATCTTTATTCATAACATCTGTCTGGCCAGAGAATAAGACAACTTTTTTATATTTAGCTTGGTAACTAGGGGTACTAAATTATGTATATATAACGTAAAAGCTAAAATAATAATTTAATTTTCTCGACAAGGAAGTATCTAACATCACATGAAACTTACCTAATGTCTACAGAGATCTTGTGCATAGTTCTGTATATCATTTAGTATGTTTACTTTTTGTCAGTCCATGGGGCTTTATTTACTGGTATATAGCTAAGAAAATACAACTTCTAGCTGATGTGCTCAGCTGTCATCTTTTAAACCTTTTGCGTGTTATACCTGCATGTTTTTTAATGGAACAGTTAATTCAGAGAAAGTACTAAATTGCAACATTTAAGCAGATTAATTCTTGTTATTAATGACAAATTAATAAGCATCTCTTCTGATAAAGTATGTTGTCCAGATTTCCCATAGAAGGAAACCAGCTTCCAAGATTGAGAAACTTTTATGCATCTTCCAGAAATTCCCTGTGGCAAGTTTCATATTTACTACACATTATTTTCAGGTGTGCATAGCAAAACTGGAGCTGCTGTTGTCTGATATTCTGTATTTTATGTTTTGAACTTACATTTTCAGTAAAAGTTCACCTGAATTTGGTCTGTCTCTCTACTTGAGATGACGCCATAATCTGTTACCAGAATTCCTTACTGTTGGTGATGCTGTTGCCCCTACAGCAGCTTTGTGACAGAGGTGAAGTGCCAGGATCAGGGTTTTGCAGGTGAAGAAGAGAAGCCGAGAGAGCGAGAGGTCATGCACAGATTGATAATGTGGCAGACTCCCAGGTCTTGCCATGCACAGTATGGGTTGTGGTGGTGGGGAGTGTGGTGTGAGGTACAGAAGTGGAGCTCACAAAACCACTTCAGTCTTCTGGCTGAACTAAGTGAGCTAAATTAGGCACTTGGTGAATTAAGCATTGAAGATTTGAGATTTGCAGCAGAGATTTGATACACTGATTTGCAGTCAGTGTATCAAAACTGAACCTCAGCACACATTTGCAGGTCTTCTAGGGCTGGTTTTGTTGGCATTCACCAGCCACTGCCTTTCCTGAGCATGAGTACCTGGGGCTTCCTTCTAGGCATGGACGACTGCTTCTTTAACTGCACAAGTGATGGAAACAATGAAAGTGCTGGAGAGGAAGCGTTAAAGCACTGCAGAAAGTTGGAATGAAGGCCAAGGTCATCCTTAGCCTGAAGGGCTTTGCCTTGTGTCTCATTTGGGAGGGAGTGACCTGCCCTTGAGCACCAGGCAGGGCTGGGGTGGTCACACACTGCTGTGGCTGCCAAAGGGCTCAGCACTCAGGCATGGCACTGGGTGATCTGTTACATGCTTATCATTTACTTGTGCAGACAAGACAATTCATTTGTGCTTAGGGGTTGGATCTACACAATAAAGATGGTGTAGACCCAAGGGATATGATAATTGTGGGACAGAGGGAAGAGTAATTGTAGTCCAGTGTGGACAGTGTATTTGGGAGGTTCTGCTCTTGGCTCATTTTGTGAATTTAGGCCTCAGTAACATGCTGAAAATCATGTAATACGTGACTGAGTCTGAACTCTAGTAAATAGATTTTTCTTTTCTCCTTATAACTTAAAACCAGGCTCAAGTCATTGCAAGAACTGCAGTTTCACAGATTGTTCCTTAACTGTGCTGCTATTACTTCTTACCCAGAAATTCACATGGTTGAAACTGATGTTAAAAATAAGCTTTCGCATACTCTGGTGATTTAAACCTGCAAAAGGAGAAGAGACAGCAAGCAGCATCTTTTAGTATCTGCTGCTGCTCTGGCTGTGATGCAGAGCCAGTTTAGTTAGGCATTCTCCCCTGTCCGTCCTTTTTTTTTTTTTTTTTCTTTTTTTTTTAAATTGTTTTTATCTCCCCTTCTTTTGCTACTCAAAGTTATTTTTTAAAATAGAAATATAGAAGGCAGAAGCAGTGATTGCTGCAAGAAGGTACTATGGAAACCTGTCACGACAGCAGTTTCAAATGAAAGTGAATCTTTAGCTACTTAAGAAGTCCGTGTATTTGTCAGACTCCATTGTCTCCTCTGCAGTCAGAGTTGAAGAGGAAGTGAATAGAGCAGTGTTGAGGGGAAAATACATATTCTTACTTTTCACTTGGGGAAAATGCATTTCTGGGCTCAGCCTTGCAATTAGATATCCTGCAATGAACTTATCTGGAACCTAAAATTTCTCAGTTATGTAATGTATTATAAAGCTGTGATAGCAATATTGTCCTTTGTGGTTGGTGAGATATGTTTGCTCTAAAATCTAGCTTGTAAATGTTTCCAGATGTTTTGTTGTTTGTTTTTATTGTTTTTTTTTAAGAAGACATAGGCAGGTGACTTATTCGCAAAGCTCAAAAGAAGGTGGTGCACGGAGCAATAACGAAATAAATATATTTTTAGCATACATTTCAGTTGTGGAAGTTGGTGCATATTTCTCATATGGAAAATCAAAGCATAATGTGAATGTATTAGATCCCAGGTCATTTGATATTTGTTCTCTGTGGCGTTGCTAAAGAACACACCATCAAATAAGTTCTGTTGTTGTTTTTATAGCATGCAGAAGATAAAAAATGACACAAATCTGGTACTGCTATTAATGTTACAACTGATAGATTCACTTCGGTCTGTTTCAGCACTATGCTGATGCATAATGGTGTACAAATGTCTATATACCTATGTGAACATTAATGTTTCTGAGTTAAAATAAATATTTTGAATGCCAGTGATTAATTATTTAAATATGGCACTTCCTGGGGATATTCCAAAAATGTGAGTTGAAATGCTGAAGTATTTCTGTGGCTACTGAAGTTCCTGGGCATATTTTATAGTGTTTGGTGGTCATGTTCATTGCTGCTAGAAGTATTGGGAAGCAATATCTAATAAAAAGAGAATACATAAGGAAGACTTAACTTTTTTTTTTTTTTTTTAAATTTTAAAAAATACTGCTGTTCTTAAAGGATTATAGAGGGAGAAAAAGACTTTTTGGTAGAGAAGTTGCTCTAAACTAGTAAATTAATCTTTCATAGTGTGTAAATTTAGAAAAACAGGGCTTTTTAAATAATTGACAGTTGACAATTTAAATTGACAAAGATTTTATTTTCACATTTTATCTTAAACTTTTTACTGTGGAGTTATGAAGCCTTGACAATAACAGGCATGGTGGTAGTCTCTTTTGTCCTGTGAGATCCTGATCTTTCAGATTTTGATGAGTCTTTGCACATTTATTAAAAGATGTATACTGAATTAGAAACAGATTATGGGATTTTGCAGACTTTTTCTGCTCTGTGATATAGAAAGCTTTTTATCACTTTGCCATAATGCACTTGCCCTATATAGAGGTAATTTAGAAAGCCTAATGCTTTTGATGTCCAACTGTGACATGGTATTTTTATAAAAGTAAAACTCCTCACTGCTCCTAGCCTTTCTAAATGGTTAATCAAAGTGGATTGACAGATTATGTGTCTGGGTTTTTTTTTTCTTTCTTTCTTTCTTTATTTTTTTTCTGTGTAGGTGTTTGTGACTCATAAATGCAGAATTAGACCAAAAATCTGTGACTGGATAATAGAGTATTTGCAAGTACTTTATTGCAATTTTCAGTGCAGCACAACAAATAGCCTTCACTTTCCAGTGTTTATTTGTAAGGATTTATTATTGTGTGGCCCTGCTAATCTCATAATTTCTGCTTCTGTTTTTATGATAGTGCAAGAAAGTGATTTATAAATAGTTTCTATAAATGGGTATTCCTGAAAATGCATCTGATCTGAACAATATTTTTATATAACTGTCTTTTATGGTAAAGTAATAGGTGAAAATGGAGAAATCATTAATGTTTTATATCTCTTCACTCTGGTATGAATCACCACTTAGCTGTTTGCCAAAATCTTTGTATTCTGTTTAGTGACAATTTTATGTGAGGATCAGCTGGGTAATTTTTAAATTCACTTCTGGTCCTTTTCTTCAGAGATTCATATTAATTAATTTGACCAATTGTCAACTAAACATGAAAACTTAATCTTCCATTGTAGATGATGTTTTAAATATATATTAACTTAGAGTTAGATAATGCTTTTTTGAAGAATTCAGATGGCATTACTGTTCCAAAAATTTTAGGTATTAATAAATTCTAAGGAATTAGTAGCTATGCAGTGTGTGTGTGAGGAGGAAAAGAAAGTCAGAATACTTTAGAAAGCTATTAAAAATGACTTTGTGTTTTAGATCTCCCCATTGAGACTAGTTATTTTGAAATATGAAACACTTTGTTTGGTTTCATACCAATTAGTAAATGTCATTTGTGATCACTAAAAAATTACTTCTCATAGAATATCCGTCATGAAAACACAGGAATGTTTAATAATATTGAGTTCAGCTTTCTTTGCAGACAGAAGTTATTTTAAATTAGAGGCTGTTGCGTAGTCTGTTTCTGTGTTCTGGTTGTCCATCTGTTTAGGTGTTTTCTCTGGACTGGAAAACTGTCAACCATTATGTCTTGGACAACTCTGACCACAATGAGAAACTGAAACTGCTCAAAGACTAGATAATGCCTACAAGGGCAAGAATGTATCTGATTTTAGTACTTTCAAGGTAATTAATGCAAATGTGATGATTGATTCATCTATTTATATGCATAGAAGCCTGGGTCACTACTGTGTACTGCTCAGCTGTGAAAGGCTTTGTAAATAAAACATACTGTAGGGGTAGAATGAAGGGGACTGGGAACACTGTGTCAGAAACTGGAAACTGGAAACCAAGTTTAGGACTTGAAGGTAACTCCAGAGATAAAGAAAGGAATGGAAAGAGCTGTTTTGAGAACAAGACTGCAGAAGGGCTGGAGGGGGGGATGGATAAGGTAAAGCAGTGAAACAAGGAAGTGGTGTTTGCATTGCTACGGATGCAGAAAGGTAGGCTAAGATTAGATCTTCTTGAAAACAGTTGAGGTGAGACTGGAATGGGAACCATGAAAGTTTTCCTGTATCAGTTTTGCAGTGTTTTAATTACATGGGTCTAATCTCTATAGAATGAGGTTAAATAAAGTTTACATCCATTTAAGGGTTTCATACCAAATTGATTAAAATATTTGTGATTTGCTGTAGATACTCAAAGGTGAACAGCATATATGAAATTCTGCTAAATTCCAGGGATTCAGCTGAGCAGAGACTGACATGGGCTTTGGCTAGATCTCTGTATAATCCATCGCAGCCTTTTAAATCTTTGCTTTGTGTGTCTGTGTCTCTTCAAAACTAAAGCTACACTGAGGTTCTTTCTCTCCAGATAAGATAGTATGTTATTGTCAAACGCCTCTCCCAGACTGTAATTCTATTTGTGGTTTGTACTGTTGACTGTTGATTGTTAACAGGTTCTGCAATAATGCAATTAGGTGATCCAACAAGAACATACAATGCATTAATAAGCCACATCTGCATAGAGCAGAGTGAAAAATATGAACGACTAGCCATGATACTCATCTAAATAAGATAATATAATTCATTTTCCTTCTTTCTCAGGTTAAAAATCTGCTCTGTCTTAATCCTCTCAGAAGAAAAATCAGTGCTTCATCGTGTTCTTGATCTGCTACTCAGTGCCACATGAAATTCTGCATTATCGTACATTGTTACATTTATGGTAACAAAAAAAGATTTAAAGCTTTGGATAAGCTTGAAATGACACAGGGAACTGAACAGTATGTGGCATTAGAAAGGATAAATGTTGCATCAAAATACTTCACTTCTTGGGTGATGAATAATGTTATCTGTGTGGAAGAAGAGGTGCACTGAGGTGCTTATTCTTCTCTTTGACTTCCCTGCTGTCCTGCAGGCAGCACCCCCTGTAAGCGCCTCCATTTGTGTGAAGGTTTCAGGATGCACTGCTGGCTGACAGCTGAAGTGAGGGGGGGACTGCCTGTGTTCAGTGGCCAAACTGGATCCCAATGCCTGTGTTAGTTGCAGGCAAAGCTAGACACAATATTTTTCTGCAGAGGACTTCAGATTTTTTTTCCTTCACTGTAAAGTTTTTGTATGATCTAGCTTTGCCCATTTGATTTTAAAGGGACTGACTTTTCTCTTCAAAAATAAAAAGCCTAGAAATATAAAATCTATTTCTATAAATGTCTACATTTATATGCCTACATCTGTAACAAAGAGAGGCCAGTTTTGCCATGCTTTTCCCAGTGGACAAATTTACAAGAGGACTTGGAAGACTCACATTGTTATCAGGGTATGGGTAATGCTGCCAGCACTGAAGACATGTTTGGCTGTATACATGCACTTGCTCTCTTCCAAGCTGGCCTCAGTGAAACTTGATGAAAATGACTGTACAAATCCATTGTTGCATTCTCCAGGAACTTAAATAAAGTTTAAGTAAGAAGAACTAGGAAGGGAAAATGAAGCAGAAAGAGTGTCTTATGGCTCATTCCTCAGCAGACTGGTGTGGTAAACCCTTCTTTGAGCACGCAGGTGGATTAGGGCATCTCCAGCAGTCTTGGCAACCTACAATTCTTCACCAAATTATCTGCAGACTTTCCTGTAGGTGTGTGATAAAATTAATTTGAACTTTGTATTAAGAAGAAAGCAAAAAGGTTTTAAAATTATATCCAACAGCAAATCTGACCTTGATGGAGGTCTGTCTGTAGTTGAGTATGAAAATATTAGCTAAAAAGAATTTAAAATAAAATAGCTTCTTAAAGTTCATTCCTTTTAAATACTTGAGGGCACTTCAGGGCTGTTGACAATATATGCACAGATTCCAGAAATGAGATGTTGTCACTTGCATAGGTAATTATTATCTTGTTGCAAAGACTAGCAGGAGAACAAGAAAACCCAGATGGCTTTTGGTAGATACTTAAATCATTCAAAGCATACAATTTAAAGGATATTTTTTCTGATAGGATTTATTTTTTATAAGGAGAGAAAAACATGTTATAACCCTTCAGCAGCTAATTCCTAATGTTAATTGTTAAGATTGAGTTAAAAGTGAAACTTGACATTTCTGTTTTGTAATGGCTTTGCTGAACCATCTAATAGAGTGAGAACATACATAATGATATTGTGAGGTGGAAGAAAACATCTGGTCACAAGCTTTTGTCCTAGTATCAAAATTAGTAATGAGATTTTGTGTCCTTATATTGCTGTTCTTCTGTAATGGGAGTTGAATCAGCAGGTACAAGTTGGGGTTGCACAAGGACAGGAGAGGAGAGATGCTGCAATGTCACATTCTGCTCTCTAAACTTCATCAGAAAGAGACAGCTGTGGTTTTAATAGAGAAGCCACATCTTCAGGTGTGAACTGGTTTGTTATCAGTAAGGGTTTTAGAAATTGGCCAAATTGTGTAAGAGATGAGAGAAGCATTGATTTGGCTCAGAAGCCCCCATTTCCATGATGCCTGAGTAGTTTTTTCATTTTGTATCATTTCTACTCTGAGTTTATACTATTCCTACACTCAAATAGAGCATTGCAGGATAAAATATGCAATTGTTATGGACTGCTCAGTCTAGCTGATCTGTCCTCACAGGTGCCAGATACTTTCTTTGAAATTGCTGTCACATTGATAGCCTAAAGCTTGGTAAACTTTGGAACATTGCTTGATGTTCCATGAGATAATTCTTTACAACAGTTCCTGATGCCTTTCTGTCCCATTAGCTCTTAGCCATCTGTTGCTTTGATTACACTATTATGGTGAATAAGTGTTTTGGCAGGCTATTTAGCTGTGTTGAAAAATCTTGTTTCTTTGCTTTCTAGTATTTTATTGTGACTGTTTTTTGGGTTTTTTTTTTTCCCTCCTCAACCTTTGTAGCGCAATGCTTCTTACTATTTCCTTCTTGTTATTCTAAGAAACAAAGGCTGACCTAGTTTGAGGACATGATGGGGTTTATAACTGTGCTTTGTGGCTGTTCTCCTTTCATGTGAAAGTCTTTCTACCAAAAGAGGTTGTCTGTTTCAGACATGGTCTCACAGAAGGTAGATGTTATAACCTAATCATATTTAAATGTTTGGTTTTGAGACTCTCGCCTCCTAAGGCTTAAAGTGTTCCTTTGTGATCTAGCCAATGTGTTACATCAGTATTACCTATGATATCTCTATAGCAAATCATAATATTTTAACTTCTCACTCCTCCCAGCACTGCAAAGGCCAAAACAGGAGGATCTGGGATATCATTAGAAAGAAGTCTGTATTCTCTGGCTTTACATTGTCAATTTGACCTTTCCATTTATTGCTCAGGTTTTAGAGATGAACAGAGTAAAAGACAGATGGGGTGATAATGAACACAGAGATGAGATTCCCTAAGTAGGTTCATTTTTAGGAGTAGTGATATATCAATTAATTTTTTTTAGGCATGGACATTTGGAAATGGAATAAAATACTGTTTTCAGACTGAAACTGAATTTCATTGGCATTTAATTTCTACTTTTAGTTTTTTGTTACTTTTTCTACAATTAAAATAGCTGAGTTATACCTCAAAGCAAGAATTCCAACCATTCTTACCAAGTTATTAATTCTGCTTAATAGGTCATTTTGCCTTGACTGCGACTTAGGTGGCCAAGCGTTCTTCACTGCTTACTTGCTTGAGCTCTTTAAACTGAACTGCAGCTTTTCATGGAGTAACTCTTCATTGTTTTCACTTCTGGTGTCTGTAAGAGATGACTAAGAACTGGGTAGCTGCAAGTGCTTGCAAAGCTTTCTCTATCACTTGGTCTTCGAGTAGTGCTTGT
This sequence comes from Pseudopodoces humilis, assembly GCF_049639895.1. Lineage (NCBI taxonomy): Eukaryota > Metazoa > Chordata > Aves > Passeriformes > Paridae > Pseudopodoces > Pseudopodoces humilis. The sequence continues at coordinate 59,335,096 of NC_142204.1, forward strand.
CATTAGGGATAGTGCTGTTATTTATAGGAAAATTATTGGAAGGTGGCAGCATGTTGTAATGGTAGTGAGAGGGAAGGAGGGCCAAACACTGTAAAGGAATGTCTTGACTGGGGATTTTTAGCCTCTCAGAGGGGTCTTTTTTGGACCTTGTAAAGATGTGCTGTGTTGGAAATTGCAACTGCTGTCTTCTACAAACAAAAGGAGCTGCATGAAGTCAACTTTAAAAAGTAAGTGAAATAGTTCCAAATATAGCAAATCTTCTGTCAAATGAAATTAGTTAGTACTAAATATCAGTCAAAGATACTCAGAAGTATAATCTGGAAACTGTTTTTGCACTTACTCTGTAAGGATTGCAGTAGTCTTTTGTATTCCTTGTCAGACAATACCTTTAGTTTACAAGTTTGGTTATTTCAGTGCACATCCTATTCTGGAATCGCTGTGTTTTAGTGCTGATTATTTCTCCATGGTTAGGGAATGTTGAAGTATTCCTTGCTCGCCACGTTGTCAGACCACTCTGTTTAAGTGATTCCTAGACTAATTAATAATTATGCATCTTCCTTCAACTAAGGAATGTATGTAATTATTTTTGAGCTGTGTTACACTTTTAATGTTTGTGTATGGGACATGGTGTATGTTTTGCATGAGGTAACGATCTCTCTGTCTCTCTCTCTCTCTCTCTCTGTCTCTCTCTCTCTCTCTCCCCCTCTCTCTCTCTCCCCCTCTCTCTCCCTCTCCCTCTCCCTCCCCCTCTCCCTCTCCCTCCCCCTCTCCCTCTCCCTCTCTGCAGTGAAAGTTTTCTATTGGTTTTCTGCCACAGCTTCTCCTGAACAGGGTTATCTGTTCTCTGCAGAATGATGAAGATTTTCAGTCAGAGCCACTGTTCTGATTTTAATACCAAAATAGAAATGTCCTTTTATACATTAGTAGCTATAGAACATAATTTCTAAGTGAGGGACTAGTCCAAGTTTGACTCCTCTGTATGTGGGCCTTCCAAACTGTACTGTAAAAGAGCATTTCCTTGGAGAGGTGTTCTGATTATTGGTGGTGCAGGTACTTGTGAAATTTAACTGCATGAAACTTAATAATTAATTACATTTGTAATACTGATTCTTCATGAAAGTAGTAGTAATTGTCTCAGATAGTACTGACCATAAATATTTTTGCCGATTAACACATTTTTGTATGAAAAGGAAGTTGATAGTCCACACAGGTGGCATCCCTGTGGCATAGGATCTTAGGGACAGATTTGTACTAGATAAAGAAATAGTGATGTGAAGTTCCGTAAGACAGAGCTGGGTAGAGAAGAACAATCCACATAGTGAATCCTGTACCCTGAGAAGGTGGAGTGTAAGTTTGGAAGCACTTGAGCCATTAGGTTTGCCTGTTATACAAGTTTCTTATTTTTGGTTCAACCTTATGCTAGGAATCTTCCTATCCCCAAATTAGCTCAGTATCATCACCTCATTCCCTTGCAAGGAGCTGGTTTGCTCGTCCAAGCTGCATTTCTAATGATGAAAAAGATTATTGCTCTTGCCTTAGCCATGCTTTCAGAAGACTATTCTGATAGTTCTAATGGCAATCATAAAATAAAAGACTACAATCTTGGCCCTTATAAAATAGTTGCCATACTTGCAGTGGACAAAACAAAATTGTTTGGTTCCGTCCAAGGAGATACTTTCAAATTAGAAAAGTAAGATATAATTTTTGAAGTCTTTAATGGCATTTCTGTTTAGTCTTCGCATGTTATTATCTTTGTGTGAAAGGAAGTGACCAAAAGGGGTTGTGCTCTGGGAATGACTTACTGCCATGCTGGCCTGGACAGCATCTGCTGGGTTATTAAGTTGCTTTCTCTTTGAAACAACCACATGATGTAATTGTGAAAAAACCCCATATTCATACTAATGACTGCATGACACTTATTTTTCTATTTGTCTATGATTGTCTACAGAACCAAATGGAATGGGATGGGATAACATTAACCAGAAATTATGTCAATAAAATGAATGGTTCTCATTCATAGAAAAAATGACAAAATACATCTGGTGTGAACATCTCTTCATCATTTCTGCTGAATGAGTTATCTGTTTTGCAAAAACATAAATTGAAATACCCATGCCTCTTTTTCCAAGTCGTGACTGGTATCAACCTTCTGACCAAGCTATTTAATCTATGGGTACTGAGAAACTTTGATATTTTAAAACATTTGTGAGATTTGTTTCATGGTAGAACTAGCTTTTGACCATGTTTATTTTTCTCTTATTTTCTTCATATGTTGAGCTGATGACTTACTGAGTTTTCTTAAGCTCTTGCATTTGTGGAATTTAGTTTCCATGTATCTGTGACATACTGTGTTGTGACTTGCCAGATGGAGGAGTGCTTTGAATGAAGAAGGGTATTATTGGTGGACTTAATGCCATTTCTCCTTAACTCCCTGATTCACAACAATTTTTGCAATATGAAGATCACTGTAGTTAATTTTTGAGTAGGTAGTGTTGTTGTGGGGTCATGTTTTTAATTCACTTGTGTATGCTTGTGTTTATGCACTTAGATTATACTGTATTGCTAACATATTACTAAATGCTCTTCTGTTTTTCTTTGTCCTCTACTCTCTTGATTTCCATAGCTTAAAGTTTATGGGAAATGAACAATGTTTTTACAGACAGAGATTCTAAAGAGAACACTAAAATTGCTAAGTGTGGTTGCCTGCAGTGGTAGACAACTTGGTTATAAAATACTGCTGATGAACTAATTAAATTCCATCTCAAAAGTAGTTATATTATTTTCCATATTGTTCCTGTTGGATAGCTATTCTGAATGTTATTCTCTGATGTGATTCCTTTTTCCTTTATAGATCACTGTTGTAGTCAGTTCTTTTTAACTTTATAGGCATGTTTTCCTCTTGATAAAAATTATGGCAGCCTTTCAAATCTCAGAACTGTTTAGCTTTAAGCTTTCTCAGGTAGAAGGAAAATATTAGGGAAAAATTCTTATCAATAAAGTCTATTAATAATAGCAAATTTTGAAATATATCAAGCTCTTAATTTTTTGTCCAGTGTGTATTAACCATAAACAGTTTAATTTTGAGATGTATGTGCAAGCCTTAAAGTATAATAATAATTCATTTCTGTCCTGCTTTTCAACATTTTCTTTTCACATAATTTTTGTCCCAAGTGGGGCTTCATTTTTTTTTAACATATTGTCTAAACCTAGAAACTAGCTGTGCATACAGATTTCCATTCTCTTAGGATTAGTCATAAACCAACAATGGACTGTTACATAGCCTGTCTGGGGCATATGAAACAAAAACTGTTTCCTGAGGTGAGAAAATTACTGTATATGAATCAAATAAAATAATACACTTTGTTCTACATTGTTTGGGATTTGATACGTCTCTATTTCCATACAAGATGAATACATGAGCTAGAAGCTCTCTGTCTTTGGCCATGTCCACAATTTAAAGCAAATAAAAAATAGGCCACCTGCATAGTCTTTGTTCCATTCTGATTTTAATTTTGGTACTATATTTGGAAGATACTTCTAGTGAATAGCAGGTTTCCATTATTATCCAATTTGATTTGAAACTTCTGCCTAAAACCAGTTCTTTTGAAATATAGTTCCAGCTCTCTTGGAGTATGTTTTAATGTCTTTCTTGGCCAGTAGCTGCAGAGTTAGTTTGCTAAACTGTGATGTGGGACCTCTAAGATTGATTTTTTACCTGCAATTATTTGTGCCTGTATTGCCTATTTGTCAGGAAAATAAGTATCTGGCCATTGATTATTTAAGGGTAGATAGTACCCAGCTCATCTTTTGATGCTGTTCTATTTTTTTATTGTTTAATATATGAACATCAGAGCCTGACTGAAATGTAGTTGAGCGCTCTTATAGTAACAGTAGAGTATTGATTTTGTATTACTGACTCTCTACCTGGTTTCATAATTGTGTAAGTATTCTGTAAAAATCAGAACAATTTAGGAAAGGCTGCTAAATGAGGTGTGTCTTTTCTGTCTTTTCTTCCTTTCAGTTTCATTCTCTTTCTTTCTGCCAGAGTCTTTTCATTCTATTCCCCGTCCTCTTCCCATTTATATTTTCTTTCTCTTGCTCATTCTGTCCCCAGATTCCCTCCTTGCATTATAGTACTCTTCATTTTCTGACATCCCATTAATCTTCCAGTCTTTATGGCTTACTTTCCCACCTCCACAAGCACACCCACAGGATGCTTAGAAATTTTACAGCATACCCAGTTGTCAAGAAACTAAACCTACAAGTCCCAGACCCGTAATACTATGCTGGGAATGCTCATTAACTCCCACACTGTTTGGAAAAAGAAACTGGTATAGTTAGTATAAGGTCTGCAAACCATAATACATGCCTGATTCCTTTGCTTTCCACTAAACCTGGGAACTCCTCATTGGAGCTGGGAAGGAAGATGTGATCTGGCTTTTTTTGCTTTAACTGTGGTTTTGATCTTATAGGAACCCTAGAAAAAATGGCACAAATGTGCAGCTACAGGGGTGTGACCTCTGAAACGCCGGGTTTGAGGAGAACTCATTGTTTGCTGGCAGATCAGAAAACCTGTTGCTATAGGTGGATGTACCAGCAAGTGCATCCTCAGCACAGCAACCACACCATGGCCAAAGCCAGAGTGGCCTTTGCGGTGGGAAGTGGCACAGTGGTCAAAATACTGTCCAGTCTGACTGCCAGCATTTGTCAGACCATGTTCTTTACTACTGGCAGAAGTGACTAAGAAAAATGACAAAAGACTGCATCTCTAATGTGTGTATGATCAACTGATTGCCCCCTCCACTAATTGCCTGTGAATACTAATTAAAAAAGCAGTATTCAGTGTATGGATGGCAGTGCTTAGTTTCCAAAGGCAACAATTTGAGTCTTTTCTCTTGCTAAACACTGACCCATGTCAGTGTTTAGTGTTGCTAAGTGGAATTATCATCAAATTCAATCTTTGTCAGAGGTCTCTCAGATAGTGGACCTGGACAGTTTTTGGACAGTTTTCACTCCCTTGTGTTGAGCTTTTTTTATTATTATTTTTTAATTATTATTTTTTTTAAATTTTTTAACCTTCAGAAATAATCACTGCATTGTTTTATTTCTTAATTCTACTGTGAGGAAAATGAAGTTATTGTCAGCATTTCAAATAGAAATGTAGAAATACAAGCTTAAATTTTGCAGTAGTCAGTAGTAGGGGCTTGACCTGCTTGTTTCTTCTTATGCTTCGTTAGTACTTTTTCTAAGCCTGTATCACATTTAATTAACTATTTGGGACTTAACTGACAGTTGTGTAACAAGCACTGCATGTTAAAGCAGTACTACTAGCTACACCATAGCTGAACACAGCTGTACTGTAACTTATCTCAGAATTACTGGATCAGTCACTGATAACCCACCCCAGATTAGATACTGCCAGCAGTGCTTCCAGTTCCTTTCTTTCCATTCATATTCAGAGGATAGCAGACTGAATTTATAAGATGAACTTGCCCACTAAAATGATGTCTCATCATGGATAAAACATCTCAATAGTACAGTTAAAGATAATCATTATTTTTTAATACCTTCTTTCTTCAGAATCCTACTCAAGTGGGAACTGCTCTTCAGGTTTTCCATAATCTTGGGACTTTGAAGGATACCATTGCCAATGTGGTGGATGGATACTGCACAGTGCTGGAAGAGAACATAAAAAATGCTTTGGATATCAAAGTGTTGACCCAACCATCTCAAGCCATCACAAGAGGTGCGATACTTGTTTTACAGAGAATGGTGACTGATTCTTTTTTATAGGAGTACAGTATGTTATAAAATGGAAGAAACTCTCACATCCAAGCCTGATCTAGAAAAATTTCCCTGCTTGCTTTAACCAGTAGAGGGTGGGAGTAGGCATATTTCAGAAAACATGTAATTCTAAATCATTGAAGTTAACAAAATTGGGTCTGTCTGATATTTGGCTCAGAGCTTTTCCTTTATTTCTCCCTGCTGCTCCTTCCTTGCCCAGAAAATTGTCCTCATTAGATTACAACTTCGTAGCATTTTCTTAGCTGTTTCTCATGGAAAGATGACTCCAAATTCTGCTTTCTTTGTATTGGTGGGAGAATTACAGGTTGAAATTATTTGCAATCAATGGAAGAAGCCTGCAACTATATTGTGATGCTTTTGTCAGGTGAAAATTGTTTCAAAGCAGATTATTCAATATGAAGAAATGTTGCACTATGAAACATTAAGTTCCCAGTTAGCTCAGATACCAAAAAGTACTGGTGGGTAGGCAAAGTTGAACTTTGGTGTTACGAACATTGAATTTTTTTTCAAAAGGCTTGCAACAAGGTGGGGGACCAGAACCATAATCAGTGGCATAATACAGAAATGCATCCTCTCTCAAGTGAGGTGATTGTTTAGAAGCTGCATGTTCTTCAGCTGGAATATTACTTTTTTTAGCAGTTTGTCTATGCATTTGAGTCCTGAGCCGGTAAGAGCTGTGTTTTTTGCAGCTACTCTCTCTGACATTTTGCTTTGTTCTTACATCCTCCAAAACTGATCTTTGGCATTACTGTAGTGTTTCTGGGGAGGTCTGAATTGGTAGAGCATGTAACAGTCATGAGCATGAAGTATCCCCACTGAACTTCAGAGTGTAGTCAGCGCCTCAGTCGAGACAACTGAGGTCGTTCACAAAGCTCTCTTCTGAAGGTATTTTTTTTGTTTTGGTTTTTTTTTTGGCTTGAAAAAAGTACCTGTCAAAGTGCATAGAGATCTATATTTCCAGTATTTCAATTTTCATTTGTGGAAGCTGAAATGTGCTGCTGTGTATGTTTAAAAACCATTTTAGGTGGCCCTGGTAGAGCTGCTATGCCAACACCTGGGAACACAGCAGCTTTTCGAGCAGCCCTCTGGACAAACATGGAGAAACTCATGGATCAGATCTGTGCTGCTTGCGGACAGGTACTCTGCACCTAATTCCTGTTTGTCTCGTCATGCAATTTTGGATGTAAGAATTTAGCTGTCACTTTTCCTCTCAATAAATTTTCTCTTACAGGTGCAGCATTTGCAGAAAGTATTGGCAAAGAAAAGAGATCCTGTGTCACATGTCTGCTTCATAGAGGAGATAGTTAAGGTAAAGTTTTAATTTAGCTGAATATGCTTTAGTAAATCTCTTAATAAAAATGTGATGAGAGAATGAGTTTGTTTACAATTTTACAGTTCCTTTTTTTTAAAAAAATTAAATTGATGGGAAAGTGTTGAAACTCAAACTAACATTGAAGGATATATTTGTGGTCTGTGGGTTATATCTGTAGGATGTAAACATGTTAATTTTATTGTAGTTTCTTTTGTTTTCTTTAAAAGGGAGCTGATAAGGCACCACTGTATGTCATTCCATAATACCATGTGATTTGAGTAATTAATTAAATCTGTTAGTTTGCATAGGAGAATGTGTCTTCATCTATCATTTTCAGCCATCTGTTTCTCACTTCTTGACACTTTCTCCCTTGAAAAATAATCATGGCTGTTCTTTTGAATACCTATTATTTTCCATTCATTTGCATTGTTTTTTATTCATATTTGGAATAATTTGATTAATGGTCTCCTTCAGTGGTAGGAACAGGATTACTGAAACTGTCTCATCTGACTTAGTAGAAGAGTGCGAGAACAAAAGATGTGTTCCTGCTGACATCTCTTTCCAAGTGCATAACTGGATTTTTAATTTACATGGACTTAATATTTGAAATAACTTGGAGAAGCTCTTCATATGCAAACGTGGTCTTCTCAACAAAGAGAGGAAATAATGAAGGTTAAATACAGCCTTTATTTGTCTCTTAAGCCCATCTCCAGAAGATGTTGCACAGAGCATCACTTTTCTATGAGGCACTTCAAACTTCTCTTTCTGTGTTAAAACAAACAAACAAACAAAAGCAAACCACAACAACAAAAAAAACCAATCCAACCAAAAAGAAATCTACAACCCCCCTCAAAAAGTTTATAAACTTTTAGCACATTTTCTTAATTTAAAAAAGCTGAATCTGGCAAAAATATCTATTGCTGCCTGGGTAGGTCAGCCCTTCAATGGATCAGCATGTTTAGGGAGAAACAGAAAACTGGACACAGACCAGAAACCCTGAAAGGAGGAGTTTGGATGGAAAGGCAGCTTAGGTAAATGATCTGTTGGTGCTCATGAGTGGCTCCCACCCTGTGTCCATGCTTCTCACTTTCACTCTGTGTCCATGCTTCTCACTTTCACTCTTCCCTCTTGTAAAGAATCACTTGAAAAGTTTTTCAGCAACTGAAAAGGGAGTTTTTCCAGTTTTTGAGGCTAATAATAGAGGGCAGACAAAGGACTAAATGAACAGGGAAAATGAATTTCAGTGAAAGCAGGGTAAGGAAAAACTCATTAGAAAATAGAAAATTTACTGGGTTGTTTTATGCATGTTCCATGATTTCTCTGATTGCCCTACCTTCCCTTAAAGTTCATATTGTAGGATTGCATCTAAGTGAAAAGTTTTATTTCCCAAATAAAATCCCTCTATTTATTTTTCCACAGTTATCACTCTTCCAGTTACTTTGCTCTTCGGTGGGTGTTTTGGTGTAGCATAGTGCCAGGCAGGACATTGTCATTCTCAGTGGGGTAGCTAAGGAGGAGTGGTATATCCTTATCTGATGTTCTGCTAGCAGAACTCTCTCAGCATGGCACAGTACTGCTGATGGCACTGATTCTCGACTTACTTCTTGCCTGAAATGGTTCAGTATAGCACCATGTTTTTCTTGGGCATTCTCACTGTTAGACCATTTTTCTGGTGTCTCTTGGAAAAGGTGTGGCACCAGGCTGCAGATGGGTGAAGTCACACCAAAGAGTAGAGCTGTTCAGACAAAACCAGACAAGTACTGCATGCTGCAGACATTCAGGAGTGTAAGTACAGATGGCTGTACGGGAGAATATGAATTGGTTTAGGTGTAAATAAAAAATTGGTATTTTGCTATTAATGAAGAAAGACTCTATCTTGTATTAAACCAAACTGAAATGTGCTTTCCTCAGCAAGTGTTCTGGAGAGGGAGAGAAGTCAGATTTTCTTTATTGTATTCAATTTCATTAACAAACTGAGCAAATGAACAAAACAGACCAAAGGTACTAACATTGTACTCATTTGCTAGAGCAGCATGCCCACTCCAGAAGATGGGAAAACGAATCATCCACTCTACAGTCTGTGCACTAATTACTGTTACTGATGTCAACATTATTATTATAGTCATCTTCTGCAGCAGCTGCAGTACCACTTTGCCTGTCCATCTGCTTCCTTGTTTTGATTACTGCGATGCAAGTATCATCCTAGGAAGCATAAGAGAGGAGGAGATCCAGCCTTTTTAAAGCACAAGTCCTTAATAGCAAGGAAGCTACTTGCCTTTTTTTTTTTTTAAGTCATCATTCTATTTTTCCATTGGCTATGTTTTGTGTCTTTCTCTTCACAGATAGCACAGCCTGCAGTTTTTCTAATTTTGCATTATGATCTCAAACATGTGCTTTCCGGCTTTCTAATTACCTGTTACCATAATAATATCTAGTAGTGTTGTATCATGTTGCATCCAAAAATGTAGTTTTAAAAGCACTAGCTAATTAATTAAAGGATTCACAAAAACTCTCGGGGATTTTTTTTTTTTTTAAAAAAAAAAGGAAACAAAACCTGACAGATGAAGAAACTGAGATACAGAACTTGGAAAATTTTAAATACTGCAGTTCATCAAGAGGGCAATGACAGCACCTGCATCTTTTCTACCCTGTGGTTTGTCCTACAGAATTCCCTTCCAATTTTTACCAGCTTTGGATGTGACCAAGAGTTAAGTAACAGTCTCAGGCTTACATGATCATGGAAGAATCTGGACGTTACATTTATAGTGCACATTTTTTCACTCCTTCCCTTTGCAGATCTAGATTTTGGTATTTTTCCTTTGTCACAATATGAAATTAATGCGATTCTGAAAAGAAATCATGCACTCATTGTACCTTCTAAAAAATTCTTCATTTCCTACTAGTCATGAAATATAGATTTATTATTAATGTTTACAAACTTAAATTACAGATGTAATTTTTTTAGCAACTCTATTAACTGTTTAAACGAGAAATGTGATTGAATTCTATGGGTAAGAAAAATATTATATTTTATGTAAGAAAAAACAGTCTTTAATGACTAGATTTTAGCTGAAGAGGGCTAAAAGAATTCAGAACTCATGGAGATCTGATTTCTAGTTTTGGGGGAAATTAATACAGCTTTCATTGTATACATTTTTTAAAATATAGGGTTAATTCTGTCATAAGGTTAAGGGTAAAAATTAAAATTACAAATAAGATTTAAATAATGTAAATTTGATATTTTTGTTCACCTAATGACTGGTTATTTATATCACTTCTTTCAATTGCTTAATTCACCTTCAGAGAGCTAATAGGTTACTTCAGTTTATTCTGCTTTATTGCTTCTCTCTTTCGATGTGTTGTGACTAATACTTCCTCAGCTGTTGTAATGCCTAAACTACAATTGTCTTCACTGTAAATCGCAGCCGCACATATCTTCCTGTGACAGCCACCTTCCTAATTAGAGATAAGAGTCCCTCTTAGCCCCTTGTAAAAGAGTTGAAAATGATCTTTGATCTTCATCTATTTTGGGTCTTTCACTCCTACATAGGCATCAGGGAACAGTTCTGCAAAAAGAAAAGCAACCTGAAAAGCAGAAAATCATTTTTAAGGGAGGGTTGGGAGGGTCAGTAGAAAGGATAAGCTGGGGTCTCTCTGCTGGCATATCGGTACAGGCAGACCTGCCCTTGCCCGCCTTTGGGGGTCCTGTTTGCAGCCAAGGCACATCACAAACCCTGTCGTTTACGTAAGCCTCCGGGTGAAAAAGTGAGCTGAGAGTTGTAGGGAGTGTTATTATGTACTTCATGGAGGGCTCTTATCATTGCTTCTGCTGATGAATGTTTGGTGAGTAAGCAGCCTTTTTTCCTGAGTTGTCAACACTGGCAATATGAGGTGTTAACGATACAGAAAGAAATGTCCTCAGCATTACATAAATTAAAGAAAATAAATGGAAAATATAGATGTTTATTGACAAAGTGTATGTATATTTCACCTTCTTATTTCTACTCCCCATCCAAACTTGTTAAAAAATGTTGTTGCTTTGAAACTATTCACGTCTACCATCACACATTCACATTCAGTTGACCCAATTAGAAAATAATCCCAAGTGGAAAAAATTGAAAAATAATCTTATTATTGCCTTACGTGAATTCAGAAAATAGAATGGTTTTCAGCAATTATTACAAGTATATGATTTTATTTTTCAGTATCTTTTGTAGAAGCAGAATTGTATTACTTGCACATCATTTCTACTGTGCTTTCTGTTTGTTATTTAAGCAATAATGAGGTACTTGGTGAAGATCTAAACATAGTGGATAAGCAGGTTTTTGGTTCCCAAAATATCGAAGATGCTTTTTGCTTCAGATCTACAAATTGCCCTGCTCAAGAGCCAAGAAGATCATACCAGTTAAAAGTCCCAATTCTCATTTTGAATGGATCTGTGTGCCCAGACAGCCATACTAAAAGTAATTTGATTCTAATTCACATGGGAGGGTCAGAGCCTGTGCAATGGTTTTCTAATGATGCTATGATTTCTGTAGAACTTTAATTCCCTTTTTCTGACAGAAATGTGCAGCTGTGAAGAAAAGGGATGGTGTGGAGGTTGTGTGGGTTAGGAGGTAATAATGACCTTTGTTCTTTTTCACTTCTGGCTTGGTGGTATTTGTGCAAATTGCAGATCAGTGATGACTGCAAATTGTTAAGTCAGTTGGTTTTCAGTCAGCTTGCCATTGGAAAAGAAATACTTTTACCAGAAGTGCCACCTTTTATCATCATTCTTGTCAATCTTACCTGAACAGCTCCAGGCTGAGTGGACATGGTAACGAACCATCCTTTCATCCTTGGAGGGGATATGGAGTAGTCAAGGTGAAAACATAGTTTGAATTGAAGCTGTACACACTAAATCACTTCTCTGGGTAGAAAAAAGCTGTCAAATCCCTGGGGTAGTTACTGGCTTTTGAATACTAAGTTCATTTATTTCCAGTTGATGCATATCTTGCAGGGATATGGAAGGATTAATTAATGTTTTAAGTAGTTTTGAAGATACAGAGTACCGTTTAATATCTAGGTATTTTTGTTCCTTACAAATTAGTTTTTCTGAGGAATCACTTCAGAATTCAAATATTCTATGAAATGCACAGTCTTAACTTTATGTTTTAGTCAAGAAGGTTTTTGAGAAATGGAGTAAATCAGCTTTAGTTTCTTTTGTCATCTGCATAAAGAAACCTTTTTAAAATGTTGCACTACTGCTGGGAGTCTAGAAAGTATTGGATATAAAGTGATCAACCCAGTGTAATGAAATTCTGTGCCCTGCAGTAAAACAAAACATCAAGGTCATTTTTAAAATCACAGTGTCATTTATTGACATCTCTGCACCTGTAATGTATAATATAAACAACATTAGAAATTTAAATTCACTCTTATTTTAAGAAATTTAATCCTGACTACTTTAAGGATATAGAAAAGGGTTATTGAAAATACACTCAGAATTTGTCTTTTCTTTACTGATTAATTGCACTACTGAGGATGATGGCTTTTTGTTCACAGTCTAACATTTTGCAATTATGTTGCTATAGAAATAGTGCAAATAGATTTCCTTATTTCTGTCCCATAAGATCTTGCCATACGAAATTGTTAAATCATTTGCATTGTTGCTTTATTGGTGGAAAAAATATTTAGACTGTCCTTTAAATGTCTTCTGTTTCTAGAGCAACATTCACAAGTCCCGTATTTCTCCATGGCGGAGCGTTTGATTACAGATAGAAAACACTGTATGTATTAGTATGCAAAGCCTGATTTCAGGAGCCTGCAGCAACTAGCTGCATGGTAATATTCACTATATTGTTTTACATTTCAAAGAGGCTTCACAATAACGATGTTTTTCACATTCTACTCAAAGTATCAAAATTTCTACAGGGAAAAAATAAGTTGGAAGTGGTTGTCATAAAGTGGGAGCCAGTTTAGAATCAGTGGGTCAGATTTATTATTTGAATGTTAAAATAGCTATTTTAGACACACACAAATATGATAATTCACAGATGGGAAATTATACTCATTAAGTTCTAAATTTACAGTGTGGAGGAAAGAGAGACATTTGTAAAAATAAATATATGTCCTTTCAGCATCTTCTTACATTCTTGTCTAATGCTGAAGAACGGAGGTACTTTCATTCTCATTCCTTGAATTTAGATTTAATGTCAGATACTAAATAGTTATAATAAGAACAGAGCTAAAGAGATTTAATTTCATTTCAATATTAGCAAAGTTAATTAGTAGTTTGATATGGGTTTTTGAAATGAGGTAAGCTGATTTTATGTTTGAGGAGACTTGAAGTCAGTTTTCCAGGCTTTAGCATTAATATTATTGTATAGTACTAGTGGATACAGATCTTCTAATATCTTTCCTTTGATGATACTGGTACTCAGCCCACTGTTGTTCAGTGGTTTATTAACTTAATAGTAGCTGTTAGTGAAAATGGGTTATATTTTTTGAACTGAGAAAACAAGTAATTTTCATGTGAGTGAGAAGGGGTTTAGCACATGAATCGTGTCAGTCTGTAGTTTCTTCTATAATCTTGTGAGCAGGCAACATCAAATCTAAATTTCAAATCTATGCAGTCAATGCATCAATCTGAGTAATAGTGTTGCTTCACACTATTAACAAGTCTGCTTAGGTGCTGTAATACCATGCACTAAAGATAAAAGGACTAGTGAAAAAAAAATAATAGAAAAGTATAAAAACCCTCCCCTCCCATTCATTCCATACCAGTAAAAGAGTACTGATCTAAATCCTCTCCTTACCACTAGTCATTGAATAGAAGGTGATTGAGTCTGCAGGCTCTCCCAGGTGCACTGTGTTCTGAAAATCAGCTTTTTGTCAATGTGGGATTAATCATGAATGTCTCAGCTGAATGGCTGGCCCAGAAAGTGGTGATCAGTGGTGCAAGGTCTAGCAGGTGGTCAGCACTGTACCCCCACAATGGGTGAACACAAGACCCAGTTCTAAGACTTTAATTAGTGATCTGGATGATGGGCCAGTGTACCCTCAGCAGGTTTGCTGATGACACAAAACTGGGAGTAGAGGCTGATGCTCCAGAGGGTCATGCCATCAAGAGGGACCTCAAGAGACTGGAGGAATGTGGAGGAATGGACTGACAGGAACCTTATGGAGTTCCTGGGACAGAGAGCAGGAAGAACTTACGCTGTCCAGATGTCTCCTGGCAGTGGCCTTATGCAGTGTTATTAAGCTGCACAGGAAGAGTAATTGAGAGGGAGGTGCTGTAGTCAGCATCCCTGGAGGTGTTTATTAAACACTGGATGTGGCACTCAGTGCCATGGTTTAATTGGCAAGGGGTTAGGTCATAGAGTGGACTTGATGATCTCAAAAGTCTTTTCCAATCTAGTTCATTCATTGATTCTGTGATTCTCTTGTACAGTCTTAAATGTTTTATCTAAAACCCACTCTATTGTAGAAAAGCTGCACAGTGTTACTCTTTGTGCCGAGTATTGACAACAGTGACTTCATAGTAATAGCTGAAATGAAATAGTTGCACAAAGTGAAAATATTTTTAGTGCTTTGCTGGTTATGGCCCTGATCCAGCAAACCACTTAAGCACATTTTTAATTTCACATAAATAAGATATACCATGGAAGTCAAACTACCTCTGTCTATTATTTTAATAAGGATAAACTTTGTCCCATTCACATACACAATAAAGCGAGCCCCACTGTTGAGAAAATATGTCACCATTTGTAGTCTAGCCTGCTGGACATTTTTTGTCTGATTTATGGGTATAATTTTCCTGAGCAAGTAATTCCCTGTGAATAGTATGTGTGACTGTGTACCAAATTTTTAAACAGTGTGAAAAAGGGGAAAAATTACAGTGGCTGGGTCATAGTGCAGTCTGGTTGTTGTGTTTTTCTATTTCGCTCTACACAGATGCATGTGGGTTACCTAGAAACAACATATTTTAAAGTAGCTAAGTGGTAATAATCCAAACATCTTTCAATAGGATTTTCCCATTTCCCTGGTTGTGGCCAGCTGTCCAGCAGGTCAGAATGACAGAGGGTTGCCCTAGTGTATGTTACAAGGCAGTTGTTCAGTTCATTTCTGAAAATAAAGAATTAACAAGAGGAGGACATATCTAAACTGTCTTGCACTGGCTAAGGAATTGCATAGGGGCTACTAAGTCATGTAAGTGCCTGCTCAGCTGTTTGGTTTTGGGGAATAAAGTGGTCACAGGAACAACAGCAACAGTATTTTTAGTTTACAGTTTGGGTGGTAGATATTAGTTTGTGTAAGTGTGCTTTAGGCATTGGAGCATTTTCACAACAGATTTTTATTAGAAAATAGCCAGTTCCATGACTGATCTTACTTCCCCACCATTTTGTAGTGGTACAAAGTATGATTTATGTGCAGATTTTCTGTGCTGTGAGATCAAAATAAAACTGTGAACAGACAGTACCATTAATTCAAAAATGCTGCATTGAATGGATCTGGTTTGGGGGGAAAGTTCTGATTGCCATTATAGTCTTACAACTGCTTGCAATTAATGTTCATAGATTTAATTTGGTTATATTTCATTATGGGGAAAATATGTATATGTCAACCTGAATCTTGCTTATCATGAGTTTTAGATACCTCAATTACAGTTAAGGTTCTTTTGTTGAAGGAAATACATATCGCATGACAAGAGGAAATAACATTTTATTTTATGCTAAAGCGCAGTAATTTATTTCTGGGAGACTTTCAATTATGTAGGCTTTCTATGTGCACAGTGTGCACCTGAAACAGCTTTGTGCTGGGTAATAACACCTCTTAGCTTCCAAAGGTTTATGTGTTCTCTGTGTTGTTAAACACATACACTGGATGGGGGGACAGTATGACAGAATGGTGACCTTCTTCCAGTGTTGTTGGTTATGGCATAGGAAGCTGTTGGAAAATGATTGCTACAGAGCTGAAAAGATAATCGGATGCAGTTCATTACTCATCTTGTCAGCTGCTCCTGCTACAAGGGATTGTATCACAAGATGTTAATCTGCTTGTGACTAGATTTCAAAGCAAGCATTTTTATTTTGGAGGGGGTGTAAATAATTTAACATCTTTCAATTCTATTTCATTTTCAGAAGCAAAAGAAATGGAAAATTCCTGATTTAAAGTCTCAGAATATTAATTGATAGAAATAGTAGTACATCCTTGTGGGTTATTTTACAAATATATGATGATATGCTGCAAAAAGCTATTTAATTGCAGAAGTTGTTTTTTTTTTTTAAACTAATTATGAGGTAGTATATTCCTTGAATAGTGAAAGTTAGCCTGCTAGCATACTTCAGTGTGTTCTGCAAGACAAGCATTAGGTACAAGACAGATTTGGACCAAAAAGAGCCCTATCTACACATTGAATCACTAATGTGGATGTACCCAATGCTCCCATACATTGTCTACCACCGAGGATATTTGGTGTGTGGAGGAGGACTATATTCATTATTTACAGATGGGAAGATGACAAGAAGGTAATTTTAGCTAGCTGATTTTAGTTTTCTGAAAGTGAAAGGCCCAAAAGAGCAGTTACTTTCTGATACTGTGGTTTGCTGTTCACGATGCTGTATGTGAAGCATAGGGCAAGGCTTACAAACTTTCCATTACATTAAGATGAGCCAGTAGATTTGCTGTGTACATTTCAAGCAAGCAGAACTCCCTTTTCCTCTTCCAGCTTCATCCTGCCTGTCTTTTTAAGTCCTTGAAGAAGTTGTCCACTACAAGGAACATTCCTTTTATTTCCTGATGGAGAAAAACACTCTCTACCCTTTGCATGTAATTTTCTGGTATTGAACATTTTCAGATGGAATTCCATGTTACTTTTTAAGCAGTTAAATTATAATTCGCATAAATCTAATAAATCTAATCCTTATTAGAATACATTATTTAAAAACAAGCATTGAGAGACTTAAATGTACTTTCAAAAGTAATATATTGAATTAATGTGTAGCCAAAATAAATTGCAGACTTAAACAAAATAAATTGTTTCTGGATGCTCATGGTTGCATATGGCACTTTTTTACTCCCTCAGGAGTATCTAGTGCTAATGTCTTGCTGTATTCCAGTTTTGGTAGCTACAGTCTACCCACTTGAATACCCCCTGGTGTATGCGTAGGCAACAGGATTCTCTAGTTCCTGTCACAAACTCTTACATGGTCTTCTCTGTGCTATTAATCAGCAGCTATATTTCACCTCCAGAGAGATTGCACCTCAGCACTGGACAAACTGAAATCTCGTATCATATTTTATAGAAGCAACCAGCACTCTGTAGATAGTGATTTTAGGAAATAGGGCATTTATTTTTCACTCAAATGTTTTTGACTGAGTAGTCAGTCAGTAGAAAATGTTACTTGACTTTTTCATGAAGCTTTTCCCTCTCCTTATACGTAATACAGTTGGCTAGCTGAGCCATGACAGCCTTCTTCACTACAAAATTCTGATGCAGTTAATGTACACCATTTGCCCAGGTCAGAAGACACAAGCTAATGAGCAGAGGCTGACTGGTATGGCTGTGGCTACCTATGCAAATGTGTGCATGAGAACATATGTATGTATGTCTGACTTTATATTATACTTGCAAATAGAAATACATAGAAAAGTTACATATTTCCGTAACAACATAAAATGTCATCCCGTTTACTGTTACTTGTCACCTTGTTGAATTCAATAATTAAGATAGGAATGTTGATGTGGAGGGGTACATGCATATTTGTTTTCTGGACCCTTTAATCCATGTGTTTTCTGCTGAGACAGTGACAGAGATGTAGGTAGTAATGAAAAAAGTTGTTTGAAAGTGCTCTCTAAGTATTTTTCCACCTCCATTGGATTATTTGGAATTTGAATTGAGTTTCCATGCTCAATAGGCAACCATTGTTCCAGGTTGGGATAGAGAATATAAAAACCAATTAATTTATACTTGATGTGAAAGGCCATTTGTTTTATAGTAGTCTTCATCTTCTAAATTCAAAACTGTGAAATAAAGAATTAAGTAATTTCACGTTTATGCTATAGCAATACATTTACCAAAGAAAAGAGATTTCATGCAGTGAAACTTCTGAATAATTTTCTGATATTCTAATTTTACTTTGCCCATTTATGAAAGTCAAGTACAATTTTACAGAAAATACAAACATAGCTATAAAATAAATTACTTCAGTTTCTAAATCCATCATTGTCCTCAAGCAGTCAAAAATGAGATTCTGTAATCCCAGTTTATTTTAGCATTCAGTGTTAATTATCATGCATTTTATGAGTCCAGCAGCATAAAAGATGTTCTCTCTCAATTCTTAACACATGACCCATAAAATTTATCCTTCTTTATCTTTAGAGATAAGGAGTAGAGTTGAATGAATTTCTCATCTAGTTGCAGAGTTTGTGATGATAATCCTATTTTTATCATTACTTTTAGATGTATCACTATATCTGTGACCGATTTTCAGGTTTTATATTAATTCCTTAAGATTTTTTTTTAACTGAAACTTGAGCTTGAACTTGCTGTCTTGCAATGAACAGGTCTTCAAGAGGGATGCAGTGGTTCCTGTTAATGACTGACATTGTAAAGACATTCGTTGCTTTGCCCATTATTGCCACTGGTAGTGGAAAGAGATAATTTTTTTCCTTTATCATCTTAAGTAATAGTAATTAATTTTGGAGTAGTGAGATCTTTAATAGATTATCTCCACCTTTTTATGATGCTGCTGGGCAGTGCAGAAGTTAATCTGACTTTTTTTTTCATTTCTGATTATCATTCCTATAGTGATTTGGTCAAACTGGTTAATGCAGCAGTGGGGTCAAGAGATGACATGTACACCATGCACTGAAGAAAACCGTTCTGTTCAGAACAGGTTTTCTCTCCCCATGACAACACTGAACAGTTTTTCATGTATCTTAACAAGCAGTCAGGACAGGATACCCATCCTCATCTCATGGAATTTTTTTCCTACCTCAGACAAGGATCAAAAATCACGCTTTAATGCTTGACCCTACATGCCAAATGTTGGGGGCAGTAGGGATGCATCCTGCCCCTGCAGATTCCCTTTGGTGTGCTCCCTTGTTTCCACTTCTGACTGCAAGCCTTGTTGGCACCAGGCATTGAAGAGTCAGCTGTGAGGTTCACTGTATTTTTGTGTGTTTAATATTTTCGAGAAGCAGAGCTGCTCAGTGCGCAGCATGCAGTGGGTTTGGTCCCTGGTTGGAGTTTGGCAACACGTGGTGATGGCAGTAAATAATTGCTGTGGTGTATCCAGCACGAAAACTCCCATGGAATGGGAAGGTCACTGCAGTGCAAAGAGGGTTTCTAACACATCTCCTGAGGTGTGCTACTTCAGGCTGCCCTCACACCCTAGAGATCTGGGATAATTTCTCTCAGACTTGGAGGAAAATACTTAATTCAATACAAGACTGAAGCCTTTGTTTTCTCCAATACTGTTTCTAGCTCTGAACCTGAGGGAAACTCCTCAGATTTCACTTACTTTGTTTTTATTCTCAGTGATGAGAATGAAATGACTGGAAGCATTTGCATTGCTTGAGATTCTTTGAAAAGAGTTTGGTTTGAAACTTGTGTTTCTTTTGTCCCTTGCTCTCAGGATGGCCAGTCTGATATTTTGTACAAATTTTGGACTGCAGTAACCCAGACACTTTCCTCTCAGTTTCAGTCAGCAACAGACTGTAAGTATTCAGTAGAAACGATTTGTAATGTGTTCTGTAATTATTTTGAATCTTGCTTTTCAGTAAGCCCTTTGATCAGTATCTCCTCTACCAGAACTGTAGCAATGGTTCACTCAGCACAAGGTCTCTGTGTTTAAAACTTCTGGGTTTGTGAGCAGGCAGTTTAGCATCCTCCTAAACTATGGTTGAATTTTCAGAAAGAAATATTTTCTCTTTCATTAAGTAGTTGTTATCGAATAACAAAACGTGTTTTTCTAACTGTGAGTGGAGGTAAAAATATTTGGAATGGTATATCATACTTCCTAAAGCAAGTGGGTTTGCCAAATTCAAAATTAGTAATTTGATTATAAAGATAAATTCGTAGTCTTTTCTTGTTAGACACTGATTGGTTGTAAAAATCAGATTTCAGCCATTTTTTGGATACCATTATAAAAAGGATTTTAGTTCTGACTATACACAGTTTTCTCTACATGTAAATAGCTGATACAATCAAGGAATATTAAATATAAATCATGTAACATAAGACAGTACTATTACTAGAACATGCTAATGCAGCATGTGGTTGGATCATAGGTGAGTTTGGTACTTTCATAAATATATCTTTCACGTTTGCATAGAGTGTTAAAGTTAATCATTTGCACATAGAGGTGAAGTGCGTAAGATGTGCATTTATCTTTGTGATTTCAGCTGTTGCACTGGCCCCTCAAAATTTGGTCCTTCCAGGCTTTATAGCAGCAGTATAATTTTGAGGAACTAGCTGGTGGATTCATGTTCAGTGGTTGCTAAGTAACTAGATGATCCCAAAAGAAAATGTATGCATCTTGTGTTAAAACATATTAATTTTACTGTTTGCCTTCTGCATTGCTTTAAGAGCAGTATGTACATACCCTGAGCCTCCTGTGTTCACACTGAACTGCTACCTGTTCTCAGCACTTGTGTTTAAGATTGTAAAATTATGACATCAGTTAATGGGACCAACCAACACTACAGAACTGAGGGAACTCTTACATGTTGTCAGCTGTACTTTTTCTAACAGCTATTCAAAACTGTTTTATTGCTAATGGTTTTTAATAATAAGTTTTATATAAACATTTATAGGGAGGTTTCAGTGTGAATGATGTTTTTATTTTGCTACAGCTGAGCTTTGGGGAGACAGATTTTTTTCATTTAAGTGAGGCATCTACATGAAAATGTTCATTTTTAACAAATTTCTGGTGACCGAATCCACTGACATCAGTCAGGTTCTGGATCATATAGATCAGAGGAAGACAAGATACTAGAAAAGTAGTGTAAAAATAGGAATTTATGTCAGTTTAAAAGGTTTGCTATTAGATCATGATCTGCTTTTGTGAGGTTGGGACAGTCTTTGTAAACATAGCTTCATGACCTAAAATAGCTCTGTGTTTGATAATAAATGTGAATCCTCCAGTACTCAAAATTATGTATTTGAACTGAAAGCACAGGCTGGATGAAATGGGGCAGATGTTTGGAACCTGACAAACCTACCAATGAATGGAACAGTGTTAATCTCCTAATGTAATGGGAAATCTACAGAGTATGAGTGATGTTAGATCAAGATTAACAGTTGCTAAGGCAGTTGTACATTTGTTTCATTTCCTGTTACTTGTGGCAAGTCTTTCAAGGCTGAAAATAATGCAGCTTTTTCTGCTGGCTTTGTCGTTCTTTGACAAGTTTAGGAACAGCATATTAAGTATCTTGTTTTAAGAAGTGTGCATAAAAGCATATGCTTCCCTCATCACATTTCTGAAGACTTTGATTCATAGGAGTTACCTTTGTTTGTTTTAAATTGTTATCTTCAAACAGCCCCACACTTATCCTCTATCAAGATATTGTTAGCAAATGTCTAGATTTAGAGAGTTCCAATTACACTTTGGCCTCAAACGAATGATAATAATAATAATTAAGTTTGATACCAAACATTTATTGTACAAAATAAAGTAAGTGTTCCATATCCAGTCTTCCAATTGTGGGGTTTATACTGGTGCTTTATATCCTTTGTCAAGTGCATTTAATATTATAGTTATGTCACCTTGAAATTATTTACAAATATTACATTATTAATATTGAACTTAGGGTAACATTGTGTATCATTGATACAAATGTAAGGATAGAGGTTGTTTATAGGAATAAAAAAATAGTTTGAACTTAGCATTCTGTGTTGCTTACTGCTTTATTTTGCAGCCTCTATGTTTTTGAAACAAGCATTTGAAGGAGAATACCCTAAATTACTGAGGCTTTATAATGACTTGTGGAAGCGCCTCCAACAATATAGTCAAAATATTCAGAGGAATTTTAACACAAGTGGAACTACTGATCTTTTTGCTGAACTGCAACAAATGGAAGAAGATGCACAGGATATATTCATGCAAAAAAATGAAGATTACGAGTATGTATTATGAACTGTAAGACTATAAAATATAAATCTTTGCAACCTGTAAGAAAATAGAATATTTTTTTAAACTTTCTGTTATTCAAATAGTCACTGCAGGATAATTTCAAAGGTTTTTTTCCCCCTCTTGCAGTTACTGCTCTAAGGCTGTTTTAGAGCTGTAGGCTTTTCATTAGCTTATTTATCTAACAGTGTTGGGTTGTCTTGTCTTTCACAAAGTCTCTGACTTTTGAACAAGTTCTATCTTTTTGTTTCTTCAGGTAAATAAATAGGAAAATGGTAAAAATTGAGTTTTGTATGCACTGTGATTACAGCAGTACCTTTCTCCTAATGATACTGCAATCATTTGAGTGTGACAAATGCTCAGTTGTTATGATTCACAGTTTTTGGTTTATACATCATAGAATAAACATGATCTAAGTGATATCAGAAAGATCAAAATGAAACAGGCTTATCAAGCCTATTAGGACTTCTAGACTTATGTAAGATAAAATGAATATTTTATATGAGAATTGTATTGACTTAAATATGTTCTTGAGCAGTCAGTGGGAGACTTATCAGAAGACTGTTTTTCATATGCATATGTTTTAAAAGCAGAAAAGGAAAAACAGGTTCAGTATTGCAAAGTTTGTACATCTGGAAAGATTTAATGCTATTGCGTATTTTAATTTAAAATGTAGTAACTTTTTCTTATGTGCAAAGTCCAGAAAAGGCCTTGAAAGATTCACTGCAACAGTATGAAGCTGCCTATCTGTCAAAATCCTTGTCTCGACTGTTTGACCCCATCAATCTTGTCTTTCCTCCTGGAGGTCGGAATCCTCCCTCTTCTGATGAGCTTGACAGCATCATTAAAACTATAGCCAGGTATGCACATATAAGGCATTGTAAATGTAACACTCAGCATGCATTTTTCATAAGTTACAGTTTTAGAAAGGAGACTTCCTTTGTGGTAAAAGGTTGATTACTCTTCAATTATAAAGTAGATTAGTGCAAAAATCAAGTCAGAATTTGGGGTGGGGTGGGACAGGACGGGGTGGGGTGGGGTGGGATGGGATGGGGTGGGATGGGATAGGATAGGATAAAATAGAGTAACACAGAATAGAATATTTCAGTTGGAAGGGACCTACAACGATAAATCCAGTCCAATTGCATGAACACTTCAGAGCTGGCCAAAAGCTGAAACATGTTCAGGGCATGGTCCAAATGCCTCTTAAATACTGACAGGCTTGGGGCATTGACCAGCTCTCTAAGAAGCTATTCCAGGGTTTGACACCCTCTTGTTAGGGAAATGATTCCTTAATCATGAGTTGGAACTTCACCATGCAGCTTTGAACCATTCCCACACCTCATCTCAGTGGATCCTGGGGAGGAATGCTCAGCACCTCCCTCTCCACTTCCCCTGCTTAGGAAGCTGTAAAGAGCAATGAGTCTGCCCCTCCTTTTCTTCAAATTAGACAAGCCCAAACCCTTTGCTGCCCCTCATAGGACATTCCTTCCAGTCCTTCCAGCAGATCTGTTGCCCTCCTCTGGACACATTCAGGTAACACCACATTCTTCCGAAATTCTGGAACCTTGAACTAGATATGGTGTTCAAGGTGAGGCTGCACCAATGCTGAATACAGCAAGATAGGCACACCTTCATTATTATTTATAATAACTAATATATTTTATTATTTTCTGTACTTTTTCTGAAATAAATTTTAATACAAGTTATAATGTTAATAATATTAACATGATAGTATAATAATAATGTTAATATAAGTTTTAATGTTTAAGCTTATAAAAGATCAGGAAGAGAAATTTTACACATACTGTAGATGTCTGGTATCTTAATTATCCTGACTGTGTCAAAGGGCAAGGTTGCTTGGCTGGAAGTGGTAATACCTGGTATAAATACCTTGTTGGAGTGAAACAGCAAGATAATATATAAGGATGACTATTCCTGGTAGAATTTGTAGAATAAGATACCTAAATTACCACTGGTGCATTTTCCCTCATAAGCCTTTGGTATTGACTACTCAGTTTAACAAAGTCTGAAAAAAGATGGGCAGTATTCACAGTATGTATGTGTGTATATAAAATACTAAATATTGACACAGCACTTGTGACTGGGAGTTACAGATGCTCAGAACATGTCTGTTGGTGTGGTGACTGATACTATTTTCCTTCTTGCAAAAGAGAAAGGAAAACAATGTGAAAATTATGAAATTTCAGCTGAGTTTTCCAGAGTGACATTTAGCTAATGATGTTTGGGGCCCTAGAGAGTTCTCAGAGAAGATTATTCTAAGTTGGGTGCCTAATGATTCTCCAGCTCTTGAGAGAGGTTAAACTCACCAGTAGCAACATGATGGTTCTTGTGCTTGCCTGTCTTCAGCAGAGCAGTTTTGAATGCAGCCCCAGATGATGGAGATCTGGGGATGTTCATGAACAAAAAAAACTGGAAGTGATTTAGAAGTCTTTTCCTTCTTCGTTTGTTCCCTGTCATTCCTTGGGGGCCTCTTTTACTATAAAGGATTGCCTAAAACACAGCTTATTAGTTGTGTCAAGCTAAGGCATCCCCTGGGTATTTCTGCACAGCTCATGTAATTCCAGAGTTGAATGACTGTGTATTCACCTGTAATGTTTGAAGGCTGCTGCCAAAGCTTGAATGCAGTTAATTGCTGTCAATATTTTTGAATGGCTTACTAATAGTGATTTCATACTGAAGTGTCATTCCTAAACTTTGCTCATTTTTACTAGAATAGGAACACTGCACATAAAATTCCCAAATGACTTGTTAAATTGTAAACTGAATTATGGTGCGTGGAAAGACTTGGTTGTATGTGTTACTCTCTCTAAATTGACATGCCACGTAACTGTGGATTCATAGTTAATTCTTTATCGATTCAATACAGCACTGTTTAGCTGTTAATTAAGATTTGTAATCTTTGTTTCCAGTGAGCTAAATGTGGCTGCTGTTGATCCAGACCTGAGTTTAGCTGTGGCCAAAAATGTGGCGAAGACCATTCAGCTTTATGGTGTAAAGTCAGAACAGCTTGTAAGTAATTTTAAATTTCTAAAAATGAATGTTTTTTTTCATGTACAGTGTTCTGGCTTTTGTAGATTTAGAACATAACAGTTAAGCAATCTAGATAGACAAAACCTTCCAATTAGCTTTCCATTGTATTTATAAACATTATCAGTAAAATTCTGCCTTCAGACAAACTCAGTCTATTGATAGCAGTAAAATTTATCTGTATAACAACTACAAATTGAATTTGCCACATTAATTTTAAAAAACTCAAAATTGTAGATGTCACTAAACAAAATAAAGACTGTTAAATTAAGTTCTTTATTAACCAATATTTGACACTACATCAATTACATGATACAGCATCTTTAGGGTATTAAAATCTAGACTATTCAAATGCTATTTTTTACTATTGCAAGAAATTTTGGGTATTTTTTCCATATATTTATTATTTCATATATATTTAACTGACCTTTGATTTGTTTGCATTTGTCATATATTTCCAATCATACCATGCAGTGGTATCTGGTGTTAACCTGAATAGAAGAAGGATTCCCAAAGCCTTATCCTTTCGGCAAGAGCCTCCAAAAAAAGCCTGTGGATAGTACAGTGAATGATGTCATCGTACCAAGGAAATAATTCAGATGAACAGTTCTCTCTTAAGAACTGTTGCTGAAATTTACTCTAAGTTTTATTTAAAGAAAGATGTTTGCTAATATTTTCGTGTACCAATTGGCTACAAAACATTGCAGCAATTTAGTCAGCATGGTTTCTGTATACCTTTTACATTTCTGCTGTCTCAGAATGGCTTTGAAAAAATTGAAATTTCGTAATGAATACTAGGTTTGTCTTGTCTATTGGAAGAATTGTCTTGGAAGTTTGCAGACTTGGTGTATGGAAAAGGAATGTAGGTGAAGCAGTCATGAAGGCCATAAAGAATACTTTAAATTTTAAAATAAAAACAAATGTTAACATTATTTTGTTAGCTATTTAAAGCATAGTGCTTAAGTTGGGTCTGCTTTTAAAGATACCAAATCATGACTTTGTATTTTCAGAATAAAATTTGCTTATGACAGAAATGAGGATTTTTAGTAGATTGTGAGAGTAATCATAGGTAAAAAAATACATTGTTGTCTATACGTCATGGAGTGTAGTGTCAAATAGTGGCGTTTAACTGGGAAGAAAAAAGACCTTTCAGCTGTAACTTTGAAAGTATCAGGGTTGTGCTCATTGTCTCTGTTAGAGTCTGGCCAGTGGGTTCTTTGGAAGTGAACATCGTTTTGTGATCAGACAGCTGGGAAATTCTCAAGAAACCCTGAAAAAACCAGGATACTTAGAAATAAGCTGATAAGTATATGATTTGTGGCTTTGTGTTAGCTAACCTTAAAGTAAAAGAATGTAGGAGGAAAGAGGGAGTGTGAGCCCCTGAACTTTATGAATTTGACAACTGAAAATGCAAACTTGAAACACTAAAAAGCTAAGTGATGTGATTAGCCAAGCTGGCAGGATGAACATCAATGTCCTTGAAGCACATACCTACAAACTGTAAAATAATATTAAGAGTATTGCACAGCTACCCATTTTTTAAACTTTCTTTCCTTGCTGATACACGTTACAAATTTAAAAACCAGAAGTGCTCAACACAGTTGCCAAGATAAAAGTGTCAGAGTCATCTTTGAAGTGCTGAAATATCATTCCTAGCCTCCAGCTGCCTCTCCAGCAGGGCATGGCTCTCTCACTTGTCCTGTGCCATGCTTGCCAGCCCTCTGGATATAATCTGGAACAATTTAGCCTTTTTTGGTGTCTATTTTTGGGCAGACAGATTGAGCCTGAAATGTGCACCACGTGTAGAATAGGAGCTATGTCAGACAGCACTGTTTCATTATGTTTTAGTGGTTTAGCCAAGAATGCAATCTTAATTCAATCTTGCAATCCAACCTCCAACAATAGCTTGGAGTCAACAATAGTTCTCTCTAAAGCTGAGAAGGGGACCATGGAACATATCCGCTCAGATGCTTCATGTCTGATAGCTATAGCAGAGCAGTGCTAGAGATGGAAATTTAATTTCCTGGAGGAATTTGAAATTGAGTTCTCTTCCAAATTAAAAGTAAACAAAACCATCTCAGAATTCTCAGTGAAGGAAGGTGGGGGCAGGAGACTTTAAAAAGTAATTAATTTTTTTTTTAATGTTGTAATATTGCAGGTAGATTTGAAAGGTGATGAACTGAAATGTGCAGTTCTAAAAAGCTTGAGACATTCTGATGTCGATGTCAGGGTTTTTATTTACTCAGTTTCACAAAATAAGGAATTCACTGAGATTCCATCACTGTTTCTCCAGGTATTCTTAAATAGACAAATAACAAGAAAAATGTTACTCAAGATTCAAAGGTTTTACCTTTGAGGAAAAGCAGCATCTGTCAGTCTGTACATACAGTCCTAAAGCAAAAACTACTAAGAAAAAACAGCCTCTTCCTGTAAATCCAAAATGTTTGTGTTACTTGTGGTTTGTACCCTTTTCAGCTTTCCCCACATCAAAAACCTGCTGCACCTGAGACCTGTTCTTTTATTAACTGGTTCAGAGAAGATAATAACCTCTGGAAGCAGCAGTATGTAGATACATTCTGCTGTTGGATGAATCTTTAGTCAATCCCTTGCTGATGCTTGATGTGGCTGGTGTATGCCATGCAGCGTTCACAATTATTCTCCTTTTTTGTGAGAAGGCAGTAAGTTGTATTTCCTGAAAACAAAAAAAAAAGTTGAGTAATTTGGGGTGTTTATGAGAATCCATGCTCCTTAACAAAAGATAGGAACTCATAAATCTGCTTCCTAGAGATATTTTTACCCATTTGTTTAACTGATAGTTGAGCAGTGTAAAAGAGAACTTAAAACTCACCAACATCTTTATTTGACATGGCAGCAGTAATTGTGTGGCAGGATCCTCTAGTGCAGTGGTCTTAAGATTTTTGGTTATGCATTCCTATCAGTATAAACTTTTTGAGCATGCACCATCATTATATGTATACTTGTTTATTTGTAACTTTTATACAGGCACTACTGAAGTTCTGATTTTTTTGTCATGCACCCTATTTTGTCTTGCCTAATCCTTGTGGTGCATGTACCCCACTTCAAAGACCACTGCTCCTAAGTAATACTCTGCAGTAATCTTCCATAATAAGGGAACAGATTTGGTCTGTTAATTTTTGAAAAAGATGCCTTGTTGATTGCAGTCTTTTGAATTCATATTTGATTTTGTTAGTATGCGGATTTATATCAGATTTTTCATTTATTTATAGAAAAATTAAAAAGATGAGAGTCCAGTGATTGAAAGTGAAACAAAACTGTGTTTCCCCAGTTGATTACCTGTAATTTTGTCATTTACTGAGCTGAATTTTGAATATACTTGAAATGCTGTGGTTTTTCTTAAAATTAAAAGCGTCTTTGTTGCAACTTTGCAATCACTATATTTTTGTTTGCTGTTGATAGAGAAGTTGTGAAACATTGAGGGTTAGAAGCTCTGGAAGTTTGCAAGCTATGTAGTTTTGCCAACAAGCAGAAAAATAAGTTGCAAGATCCATTGTCCACATAGACTGAAGATGGAAGAGCGCTCTTTGGTCCTCTAGTCTATTCCCTTCCCAGCACAGGACTGTTCGAAACAATATTTGTTGTTGGGGGTTTTGTTGCATTCTTTCTGGTTTTAAAGTGATGATTTCAGTTACCTGAATATAAGTACTGCATGTTCTCTTACTTTTGTGCTGTTTCTATTCAGCTTGTCATGTGGGTGGATTGAAATACACTAACACACCCACCAAGTGCACATAGATGAAATGTGTTGTGCTGTGAACATGAAAATGCAGTTGTTTAGAGAAGGTGTGATTCTCCTACTTTGTGAACCTGGAGACCTCTACCAGTTTCCTCCCTAGAGTTACAGTCATCCTGTCAGACTATCTTTATTAATTTTGATCTGAGTCCCAGAGCAATCCTTCCTGCCTTGTGTGATGGAGGCTGTCTTGCTGACTCCTCCCAGCATAGGGCATCACTAGAGACATCATCAGAGACAATGTTATCCTTTGGCCAATAAGCAAGCAAAGAGTCATTTGCAGAGGCAGGGTTGTAAAAATGAGGTTGCCCACTTGCTTTTCAAAGCAGATGGGGGCGATTATGCTGGCAAATTCTGGTGGATTAAACTGTCTTAAAAACATTTCTCTATGAGGATATGGTGTGCTTACATGATTTAGTCAGACACAAACTCACTCTACTGTGCTGCCAGATGGCAGAGCACATTTTAGCTCCACTCCAGTACATGCTGACCAGTTCAGCTGTGGCACCTTGCTGAACATAACATTCACTCCGCCTGGAGCACAAGCAGAGAAAGTTCATGTCTGCTTCAAGTACAAACAAAGCAAAAACCTGCATGGCCATGCTAAACTAGGCATTTTTTTTTTATAATGTTAGGGTAGAAGAGGCTAAAATCAGTGGGAGCTGTGATTGCCTATAATTGGAGTGTTTCCTAAATATGGAATATTGTATTTTATGGAGTAATAAGTTTATGTAAAAAAGGGATCTTTCCAGCAGACAAGAGGCTGCAGGCAGATGATATAATGGAGATCTTTCCCACTGTCAGACTTGTAAGCAGTAATGGAGAGGAAGCCCTCAAAAGGTGGAGATGGAGAGTGGGTGTAATGAGGGAGGGAGGAAGGAAGTAGAGAATTTGCATAATTTTTTTATTCTCTTAACTCAGTGTGGTTGAACTGATGCCATATTTCTCACAAAAGCTGATGAATGAGGCAGCGGTCCGAAATACAGGCTGAGGGCAGTGCTCAGGGAGATCTACTAACCTTTACCCTCTGCTACTAAATTGTCCTTTATAGCTCATGGTAGAGGCTTGGCTTCTCATCAGGATTTTAGCCTGGGCAATGGTTGTGGTGTTTGTGATACCAAGTTTGCCATTTGGAAATTTTTAAGCACTGTGCAGAGAGCACAGTCCTTCCTGGCGTTCTGAAGAATTCTTCCCTGATCTTCTTAGAAAACACAAGACAGTGCATGGTGTATTTTATGTATTTCAAAGTTAAAGTGCTAAAATCCCAGTAATAGAAGCAGATTTTGAGATTAAAGTGAATACGTAAGTGTCAAAAATTAGAGTCAGTGCACCAAGGTTCAAAGAGTTGTCACATATCCTCAAAGGGCAGGACATTGAATCACATATTGGTGACCTTCACTACTGGACATGCCATGAGACAAAATGAGAAAGAATTTGTTATTCTAATCCCAAAATGGATGACTGTACACTTCAGACATAAGAACATTTGTGTGGATTTTTCTGGGTGAATTACGCTTTAAGATTCTGGATTGTTTTGAGGGAAAAGTCAGCATCAGCTGATGATATCTGTGATATAGAGTAGGCAGCCTCTTTCTCACTGTCCTGGATCTCAGTAGTATATTGAGATTTATTTATATTTACTTAAGTAAATATTTGAGTTATGTAATGTTATGCATGGTTCTAAAATGTGCATCAGTTGCAGAGCACTGGAGCAATATGAGCAGTAATATATTGGCACAGAAGATTTCTTGAGAAGTAACTGGGAAGCTTTGATTTGGCCTGATCTTGGTTTTGAATACAATGGTGAAACTGGATTTCAGATGTTGTGAAACAATTCTGAATATTTAACTGGCTTAATGGTTAAATGTAAGGTGACTCTAACTTGAAAATTCTGTGATTAAAATTAATATACATTATTTCTAAATTTCTGAGAGCTTACTGAGATTACTTTTCAAGTAACTGGTACTAGATAGTGTAACTAAGACAATGTTATTGTAAAGTATTATTATGTGCCATAATGATGAGAAGCATGTGCTTGATGACAGACTTTTTTAGTGCATTATAATTTAAGAAAATAAATACCAAAAAAAAAAAGCAGAAGTAGAAAAGTGTAGCAATTCATTGTTGTGTCAGCCCCCTCTGCAGAGGCAAACACTAGATACATGCATATCCCAATCACTGACTGCTTGTCCCCAGATGGTCTGTGTTTGCTTTTCAAAGAGAATATGGGTGTTGAAAACAAGTAACTGTCCTCAGAACAGTAAAAGCAAGTAAATTAGCTTGGTCTCATCTGTGTGACAGCAAATTTGTATCATCGAGGCTTGTTCTGATTAGTGTTGGCCTCACTTCAAGGATCAGCAAGAGGTGTTTGTTTTTGCTGCAGAAGGGCTGCGTATTGAATTGCTCCACACTGTCACCCTGGTGTTTGTGTCAATGTCTGCCTCTCGCTTCAGAGCACGAGGTCAGTAGGGGCTTGTGACTGACACTCAGGACTTAATCTGCCATCCCAGCTGTGAGCATCTCTCTGAGAGGGAAGGGTAGCAGAGATGTCTGTGCTAGGGAGCAGAAGGTTCCTGGAAGCACCCCTGGGCACTGTGGCCAGTGGGGCCGGGCAGTGCCTCCTGGCTGGGTTGGGGTCTCCTTCTCCAGAGCAGTGCCGGGCTGCCGGAGCCCTCCTGGCAATGGTGTGTGCAGGACTGCCTGTCCTGAGCTGCAGCTGGAGCCTGGGGAAGGTGCCTGTTGGCCCAAGCCAAGAACTTGCTGATGAGTGCCCTACCAGCTTAGCAGTACAGACAATCACGTGCCAGATTCATGGATCTTTCCTGGCATCATTTAATTTACAGCTAAGGGTGTAGCCAATATGTGACTGAGACTGAACAAGAGCGAGATGCAAAATCTGTTCAAGAGGAAGCTTAAAATGCTGACAGATTGGAGTAATTTTTTTCTTGCATCTGGAATTCATACTTCCTTCTGCTGTAAATTAATCTCTAAGGCAAAAGTTAGATGTGATTTCTTCTGTAGTAATATTGCTTTTGGTCTTAAAATTTTTCAGATTGCCAGAGCTACAAAATGTATGCTTTCCAAAACATGTTTTTCTATCTGCAGTGCTTGTCAGCTGTACTTGACTTATTTAATATAGCATTTGGTGTTTCTACCAGAGTTTTAGACCTTGAAAAGAGTACAGTTGTCTGTGGCATTGTGGCTAATTGGCAACTTAAAATACGGCTGGATGGGTGCAAGAAAACTCTGGGATATTAACTCTTCGGTGTTCATCTGTTTCTTCGAGTAGCCAAGTGTTTCTTTGAGCCAACTCAGATGACACCTTTTTGCATGCCATTGCAACCAAGCCCTTCTCTAATTTAATATTCTATTTTTAGTGAATGTAATGGATGGAGATACAGGCTGAAGACTATCTATCTATCTGTCATGTTCAGATATTTTTAGAGCACTGATCTTTGTAATGCTGATCAGCACCAAATGTATTACATAAGATTAGCATCAAAATATATACAATGGAAAGTCAGCTCTGCTGCAGTTGTTCTTAAATTATTTTTAGTATTGCCCACAAAACCTGTATAGCTCAGTGCATTGCCCTGCCACTGTGCTCGGTCTCTATAGGAAACATTTTTAAAGATTTATCTTTTCTCAGACTTTTCAGTCTCAGGTCTCCTTCCTGAGACTTCAAGTAAGATAGTCAGTGATGCACATTATGAAGATTTTAATAAATACCCACTTTCCACCAGGACTGAAGCGAGACAAATTGTCTTTCCTTGTCCTTCAATCCAATTTATATTTGAACTTGTGATTAGCAGATGCAAGATTCCAAATTATTTTACTTACATTCCTAGCTAGTGTTGTGTTCTTTATTAGTGATCGGGTGGCTTTGTCTTTTGCAGTTACCCATAATGATATTTTCAATTTTCAAATTTTAGTGGATACTTGGAACTCCTATCTTCTCATTAAAGATATCTGGTTCACTAGCTAACCATTTAGAATGGATTGGAGTAGATTACTTGTGAGAGTTTTCGAGTTTATAGGCAGACAGTAAGACAACAGACTATATTCGTTTCACACCACTCTAGAAAAAGTATTTTTGTGTTTCAAGTTTTCTGAAAAAAGCTGATCCTTTCCTTTGCGTATTTTTAAAAACTAGTTTGTAATTACTGAGGTTTAAAATAGATCTCAACTTTCTGCATATCCATCCCATCACCATAACTACTTGTAGCAGATGAATCTTGATTTTTTTTTTACTCATAATTTCTTTCTTAGTGGGTTTATGGTGCATCTGATATATTATAGTCAGTAGAAAAAAGTTTGCTGTTTGTTTTTGGTGATGTAGTTTTGAACATGTAATGCTGTCATGCCTTGGCTTTACAGATCTTCCAGGATCTCTCTTCCTGAGAATGCAATTAAAT
Organism: Pseudopodoces humilis; assembly: GCF_049639895.1. Taxonomy (NCBI): domain Eukaryota; kingdom Metazoa; phylum Chordata; class Aves; order Passeriformes; family Paridae; genus Pseudopodoces; species Pseudopodoces humilis. Next base: position 59,368,567 of record NC_142204.1, read on the forward strand.
GTGCTCTGATCTTGGTTTATATTACTACTGTTAAAAACAATCTCTACTTTATTAATGCTTGTCCTTGGTGGCTTGTAAACATTGTTGCAATAAAGAGAATGAGGAAAGAACAGGCTAGAATGCCAGGTGGAATAAAAACCCAACAATTAATTCAGCTTAAAACAGAGAGCTGAGAAAGAGACAGTCTTTACAAAGAATTTTTGTAATGTCATTTGTAGAAGAGAAAGTGTCTGTCATGCTTGATCAGGGCGATGAAGATTTAACTAAGCTGTTTTCAGGGGATTATTTAGATGATAAGCAATATGAATGGCATATTTTTGTCCAGAATCTAAAAGGCTAAGTGTATTATAACTGATCCAGGGACTATATTGGAACATCTTGACTTAATCAGTGAAATTATGAAAAGTAGAAGTGCGAAGGAAGATGGGATTTAAAAGTTAAAATATTGCAGTGAGGAAACACTTGGATGAAAAGGATTGCTTCTTAGTTTTCTCTGAGTAATCATGGAGACAGGATTATTTTTTTCTGAACCTTTCAGTCTATCCTTTGTTGTTGACTAGGAAAGGGCAAAGAGGGGCTGAACTAAACAAGTTCCCCATTAATTTTGACCCCATCTGTCTAGTGGCAAGACAAATATCCATAACATGTTGCAAGAAAGAAAATGTTGATACAAGATGGCTGTAATTCTGGTTTCTTTTAGGGAAATTAAGAAAATAAAGATCTCATTTATGGAGGAAAGCCTTCACTGAGTTAGCATTAGTTATATATATTTCAAGGGGAAATGTACCTTGCACTACCCAAAAAAATTTTTTGGCCCTGTTAATTTATACAAATTCCTCAAATGAAATACTGCTGGAGTAGCAAGAAAATGGATGTGAGCTGTATCTCTGTTAGGATGTTTACTGATGTTTATTGACAGAACTGTGTGGTTTGGGGTAGCTGTGTTGATTTTTTCCCCACCCATCCTCTTATGTGGCATAGTCAAATTCATCTAGCTGAATAATTCAATCAAGTAGGGGAGAGCAGGGTGGAGAGGGAGAGAGAAAAGATTTCCTGGAACCATATTCTTCCAGTGAAGGGATAAAAATGCACTGGAATTCTGGCATCAGATTTAAACCCCAGCAAATTTATGAGGCCTGTGATGGTTTTCAATTGAAAAGCATGATGAATCCTTATTGTAATGACATAAAGTGAATTTCTGATTGCCTTTTTTATTATGTGATCTTTATAAGAATTAATCCATGTCTCTTATTAGATGGTGTTACATTGAATTGTAAGCTTTCATTTGCGGGTGAATCACTATTCAGGACATATTCCAACAGTGAGATTTGTCTGACAGTTCCAGGGAAATGTATCTCGTCCTCCTGTCTAAATGTCGAATATTGTGAACTTTGGAGGGAAGTATGAAATCTAATAAGCTCACAAATAGTCAGGAGCAGTAGTGAAATGACACCTCAGGAAAGGTTTATGTAAATAACGGGTCAGTAACAATGGTGTAAGTAATGTGAAAGATTATGTTTTCCCCATTTCTTTTTTGAGATACATGAATTAATTGTATTATGCGAGTACCTTGAAGACATGGTATTACTGTCAATGAAAAACTTGTATCCATGCTATTTAAATGAGAAAACCCAAAAATATAAATTCAGTGTTTGGCACATTAAAAGAATTCATTAATAGGTATTTAAATAGAATATGTGGGAGGCTATTATATAATAAAATAATTTCAGAATAATTGCTATTTCACTGTACAGTAATAAAAGCTAAAGATGGCAGTAGGTCTAATTTAAAAATAATCAAAAGTCAGGTAAGGTTTTGTAATTTATTTTTTTGATGCAAAGATGAGAAGAGCTTTATTAAAACAGTCATTAGGAAGTACTTATATTGGTCAGAGAATACTTGGAAATACCTATCTGATCAATCACTTTAAAAAGCATTTAAACTTTTAAAACTGGAATTAAAAATCTGGAGGAGAGAGTTACATTAAATAACTTCATGAAGGATTTTCTTTTTTCTCATGTTGTCTTTTGCTGGTTAGATCGTGACTCACATAACAAATGTGTGATTTTTAATTTATTTTTTTTTAAGATACACTGGCTAAACTCCAGAAAAAAATCATCCAAACATAAAAGTCTGATTTTGAGAGTACTGTGTACTTCATTTTATCTTGCTAGGAAATTGGTTAAAAGACTTCTTTAGGTCTAGTATGTTATTTTGCTAGCATGTAGAAAAATAATGTGATTGCACAATCCTTACAGTATTTTGTTATAGCAAGTTCTAAGTCATTTCTTAGCAAATTCAATTCTGTGATTCAGAAAAGGACTTGGTTAAATGTTGATAGATATATGTTAAAGGATTTGGAATTTTTCAATTTTGGAACAGCTGTAATGAGAGTTGGACCACATAAAGTTCTATTATAAACTTGTGTGGGGTGGTAATATTCTATTCTCAGTTCATGCTGGACTGGATACTACAAAAGGCACATGGCAATTAAATAAGTTGATTGTATTTTTTATGTATAGGTGAATATCACCCTGTCATGTTGAACCTCTCATGTGCCATGGGGATGGATGTGTCTGTTCTTCACCTCTGGAGGGGCATTCTAAGTAGGTGGTTGAAACCAGGAGCTAATGGGATTACATATGATTAATCATTCAGTCATTAATTTGGCAAGCATGAAAAATGCAATAAACCGTTACAGTCAGAGCTATCAGGATCAACACACATTGTCCTTGAAATCCTCCTCAGACTTGGGCTGGCTGGATAATAGAAGAGGCATAATTTTCTGTAGTTGAGAAATTATTCCAAGTGTTTCAGGTTTAGGATTCTCTGAGATTCCTTAAAGGAACTGGTTTTCTAAGTGCTTTCTGCTATCACAGTTGTTTTAAAGCAGCTCATTATTTAAGCACCATGAACCATTACTCACTTTTGATTACTTGTACAGTGCTTTTCTTCTCAGATGATTCAAAGACTTGGAGATAAATCCTTTCTTTTCTGTTACAGAAAGACCATTTGCTGTTTTTCTTCCATTTCTTTGGCTTTTGAAAATATTAAGGAAGAAAAACCAAAACAAAGCAAAAATATCCCTGAGGAAATGGTTCAATGATTGCTGCTTCTTCTAACATGAATAGTATGAGCATGATGTTAGGTCTTTTTTCCTGGTCAAGGATGTAACAGTCCCTTCAAATTTTTCTTTCCAAAATAATGATTATGTTTTCTATAAGATTTTTAATTATTTCACCATAGACCTCCTTTTCTATATTTCTAGAATATTATATTTTCATTTTTTTGAGGAAGCTAAAAAAATATATTCTGGAAGCTACAAGAATATCCTGAAGGTACAATATGCATGTTATTATGTACATTTTAAATTATTGCCTGAACTCACAGCTTATTCCTTTCCTCATGTTTTGAAATATTTCTTCCTTGCAAAATTAGAAGCTGCTCCAAGAACATAAATTCTTACTTACAATTTATTCTTAAATTTTAGTTGTTTTTTGGGGTTTTTTTTTCAATTTAAAGCAGAACATTCATATTAATTTATCCTCATCAGTCAAGGACCTTATTGCCACTGACACATTCATTCAAATCCTACACTTCGAACCTCTAAATGATGTCTGTTCTTTTTGCAAGTTATTCTGTAAGTAGCTAATCCATTAAGTGGACTAACTGAGTTCAGATTCTTCTGTATTTTTCTGCTAAATGGTGCTTTCTTTAAAAAAGTAGCAAACTGATTCTACTAAACCTTTATGTTTTTTAGAGGAAAAGAGATTGTAAAAGGTTCCTTCTGCAGTATGGAAAACGTTAAACCTAATAGTAAATCATGCCAATTATTTGTAGTTTATGGGAGAAATCTCAGGGCCAAGCCCTATCGACTCAGAAACTCTCTAAATGGATTCTGTGCTTTATAATAAGTTGTTATGATCAGGCAGGAGGCCAAGTACCAGATGGATTGATTGCCTTCTGCCAGAGGTATGGCAACATCAGCTGCATCTATTAGGAATGCATTTGTTGCTGAAAATGTCAGCTTTACAACTGGAGTTCAGTTTGTGCTATCACAACACTCTTTAGTCTTGTGATCCTGGAGTTAGATTGAATGATTTGTTGAGAAGCCCTACTTTAGTCTTATTTTAGGATCTTCTCCATACTCCTAAATTATGATGATGTTTCCTGCTCTAAAGAAAATGGGTTTGCTGAGGCTGTTTCAGAAAAATCAAATAAATGGAGCTTTCCAAAACTGTCAATAAGATCTTAGTTGCTAAGTATGAAACTGAAGTTTTTTACAAGATATATAGTCTATGAAGGGAATAGTAACAAACCAGCTCACAAATCAGTGTCTCTTCTGAGCTGCCACCTGTTGAAAGAGGGGAGTGTTAGTCACTTTGAAGCACTAAAAAAATTACAGGAAAAGATGTATCAATAGTCTGAGCTTTCCTACAAGAAAAAGACAAACTCAGTTAGCATTTTATTTATAACCCAAGGGAGAACTGATGATTTGGTTCATGGCCTAATCTAAATTCTACTTTCATTGCTTCTCGGTGAAAACAAAAATTTAATCCCAAAGCAATTTTATTATTGCACATGTCTCAACATGTGAGATCAAATCCATGCTGTCAAATTTCATGTCTGTTCTTAGGCATCAAACACAGGAAAATGTCAAATCCAGAACACTTAATCTCATTATTTCAAGACATGTTTCCAAAGTAGGTCTGTGCAAAGGGGTGTAAATATATTTATAGGGTGAGAATGCATCTGACATGACTACTAGGGATCTGTGCTACTGCTTTAAATTCCTTTTATAGCTAGTGAAGGGAAATAGGTGCATAGAGGGTGCATGTACTCTCTTCCCAAAGTGGGGGTTTTAAAATAACCTAGGTGAATTACTCAGTGGAATTTTTTACTTCTCTGCATTGTGGTTTCCTGCATGTGGTCAGGTGAATCATTCCTGAAATTTTCTGCTCTGGGCAGCTTACTGACCCAAGGTGAAGCATCTGCACTCTCTAGAGGTGAAGCAGCGTAACCCTGTAAGTGTACTGAGGGATACAAACTAAAAGAAACTCTTTTTCAGGAGAACTTCTGAATTCAGTGAGAGCACAGTGCCAGTCATGGCTTACAGTTTCTTGACCATATCAGGCTGAAGTAAGTCAGGTGGTCTTAAGTCAGCTTGTTCCTCTTTGTGATACATTTTTTGTGCATTGGCGTCTACAAGTGTCCTTTTTGGTTCAGTAGGCTACCTTACATCAATCTACTGCTTAGGTCTCAGATTCAGTTGAATTAGATTTAAAAACCCCCAAAATTCTTCTATGCAGCTTCCTCCAGCTAGTCAGCTGCTGGATTGAACCTGCATATTTCAACCTCCTACTTCAGAGAAAACACTCATATATATGTCAGAAAGGCACTATCTCCCTGTGTTTCTTTATCATTTCAGTTTAACAGCTGCCCTTTCTGTTTTTAAATGCTGCGTGGGACAGAAGCTCGCATTCACATATTTTAGGGCACCACGAGACACAGCCTTTGTCCCAGTGCCTGGATGCATGACACAACAGTCCTGGGTAATATTTCCTGGTAGGACACCTCTGCCTGACTCTTCCTCACGAGCATCCCATGTTGGCAGTGTGCTCATGGCCCCTGTTGGCAAAGGCAGCTCACACTGACGAGTCACCCCTTATAGAATTGATGCTTGCTGGGGAATGGGTGCCTGTGCTACTGCCCATGAAATTACTGTGAATAGTAGACAGGCTTGAGGAACAAGCAGAAACAATTTAACCACCTGAAATGAAGACAGTAAGATATCTATTGCTATACTTAAAGCAGATACAGAAATGTGGAACAATTACAGTCTTTGTTGTTGCTGCTCATTCAGGTCTGGCTTCAACACAGTTTCTTCTCTTTTGTTTTCAGCTAGCAGGCTTAAACCAGACTAACTCCCAGGGTGACTGACAGCTCCCTGGAGATGGGATCTGGCCTTCAGCTGCACTTGGTCTTCTACTTGTTTCCCAGAATAGATTCTGATTTGGGATGAAGTCACCCCTTCTGTCCCCCTTGTATAATTTACCCTTCCTGGTCTTCTGCATTTCAGGATCTAACTGACTGATTAAAAAAGCATCTGATTTTTTCTCCAGTGCCCTCATCAAAAAGAAGGCCTGTGGACTGTGTCTTTCAGACAGCTTGAGCAGACGTGCACGGGCTTCACACTTACTTGACTTAACCTATTTACACAATGCAATCCCCAGTGGCCAGATAACAGAGGAAGAGTAACATTACCTCTGGGTTTAAATGCATAACCTGTGTCTAGCACAGAACTTTACAAGTACTTTCTGTGTAAAAGAGAGCGATAAATGTGAATCGTTGATAAAAGCCAGTATGTTGGAAAAGAAACCGAGGAGTGGTTTATGTCTATAGCAAAAGGATCATAAGCCTGGTTTCTGGAACCAGGGAGACACAATAATCACATGTCTCCTAACTGGATGCATGATTGCATAATGGATATAAGGGGTGTCAAGAATGCAGTGTGAGGTATTAGAATACTGGAATAATTATAAACTGTCTGAAATCCAGACTCTTGCCAGTGACACAGTGCATGTACATGAACCAAACTGGACAGAGTGCAGAACTTTCTTGTCTTGAGGCGAAGTCAGAGATATCATTGTGGTGACAGCAAGGGAGACCTCTGGAAATGGTAGGACACACCTGCCCATATAGGTGCCAAGTGTTCCCATGGCACACCTTCAGGAGAAATGGTCCTAGAGAGCCCTGGGCTGCCCTGTTTCAACCGCTAGTTACAAGAGTCAAGTTTTTCAGGCCTCTTTGCTTTAGACCAGTGGTTTTAGGATGTAGAAGGGATCAGCACATCTAACCGTGGATTTGTTAAAGGAAATTTGTTGCATTCAGCAGCTGCAGGATCATGTCCAGAGAAGCTACAGTTACCAAGAACCATCATGGGACACCAATGAGATGGGCTTCTGCTCAAGAAACCATTTATTCAGCATAGGAGCAAACTCAGTTCCAGAGTCAGAGAGCCCTGAACAGAGCCAGGATGATGGGTTTTGAGGGACAGAACCAGGGTGGAATTCAAGGTCAGGGACCACTAGGAATACAGCAAGGGAGAAATCCCAGGAGCTCAAACCCTATCAGACCTCCCTGGGCTGCCACCCCATGAGGGTCTGGGGTGGGACAACTCTTCCAGGGCTCACAGTGCACATCCCCCAAGGCAGAGGTTTTAGAATTCACACTAGCCAGGCTTTACAGCCACGCCTCTCTCTTTAATAATGCTTATCTGAAATAAATCTTTGCCTCCCTGGGCGGGGAGCACCTCACAGAAATTTAATATGGTAAACAATTTTACAAAGACTAGTTGTTTTTAAGGTATTTTCAGATTTTGCCTGTGAAGCTGTCGTGCACTATTTCTGACTGCAACAATTTCTTGTTATTGCAGAAGGGTTGTTTGTACTCGTTAATGGTTTTACTTACCAGTTAAGCTTTTTCATCAGCAGGAGAGATAGAGCCCAGTGTCTAAGAAATTGTGAAACCTTTACAACTGTGAGGAGCTGAAATTTAAGTAACTGGGATGGAAAATTGTACTGGTTTAATAATATCTTTTATGTTTAATAGTTATAAATGTGCAAAAAGATAAGTTAGTCTGTACAGTACTTTAAAAAGCATGGAGAAGAAGGTTATTTGTGTCTGGGAGGGTGGTCAGCAAGGTGGACAGAGTCTGTCTTTGCACAGCTGTTTTGTTAATCTCTGAAGCTGTAAATGTGAGAAACAGAATTCTGAAAACCAGTCAGGTCTGTCAAATATAAGTATCTAGAAGGAAACAGTGATGTTGTGGCTCACATGACTGTTCTCATCAGGGAGGGAGGAAAATGCTGACACAAGAATATATTTGTCAGCCAGTTTAAAGATACATTCTGATATCAAATAATTGAAGGTACATTGGAAACTACAAGGGCCTCAGAAACCTGTTTATCCTGAAATAATCCCTAAATTTGAAGAAAGAGAAATGAACTGATATTGTCACCATAGTGCTGTGAATAAATCAGAGCTCCTGGGTGCTTGCAAAAACCTGTCTAAAACTTCATTAGCAATGCTGGAAAAGCTAGATAACTGTGCTTGTGTGCTGGCTGTGTTTATGCTGTGTGGAAGCTATAGGAAGTAGGGGAATAGTCTTTCAGTAGTAAAGATTCACTGTTTCTTGTAAGTTAAAAAATTTTATATTATGTTTGTTTCTTTTGCATTTAATTATTACTGTATGCTCAGTTTTAGTTTAGGACCTTTCTATAGCACCTACAACTGCATTCAGACACACTCCATGAAAGCCTCTTTACCATTTGCTCAGTGAGTTGAATATATTTTTACTGAGAGACTTTTGGAGCTAGGCATCTTCAGGGATTTCCTGGAAGATAATTCTGTATCCTGAAACATAGATAACTAGTTGGGTAATTAAATCTCAGTAAAGCCTTCTATTAATAGGTATTCTTGCTTTAATGTTTAGAATTCTTCTAGAATTTGTATCGCCATTTGTCAATTCTTTATATTTCTGCATCTGTTAGTACACAAGAAAGTTCTTGTTTGTTTACCAGTTGCAATTTATTATATTTTAAATTGCAAATATATGCTGTGGTATCCTTACAAGACTGTTCCATAGTTAGTGGCTATTTATGTATCATCCTGGAACTTTGATTTCTGCTGTAATAATAAAAAATGCATGATTTGTGCAGTTTAACTATGAAGAAATATTTATTTGATTTTTACTGAAAAATTCATAGATAAAACTTTAATAACAGGTCTAGCAGTTTTGTCATTGTAGTTCTGTTTTTCTATTGGCTTATAAGCCTCTAATATCTATAAAGCTCTAAGCCATCTATTGTAAAACCAGATCTTTTAAGGAGAGGCTTGAATGGTTGTCAGAAGGACAGACTGAGGGCATACAGAAAAATACACACTGCTCATAAATAAAAGCTGTTGGCAGTTTATTTGGCTTCCTCAAGTAGGTGATTTCACCTGATTCTTAGATTACAAAATTCAAATTTTGCTGGGACTGGGTATCTCCAGGAGATCTGGGTCTCAGTGCTGTGGCCTGGGAGCTGAGACAAGGTTCCTGTCGCTGTTGTTCAGTCTGTTTAATCTGGAAATTCTATGAATCAAGAGTTAAACGGAAGAACATTGGGTAGTGAGGGCCTGTGGCTTTCTGCTGTGGTTGAAGTTTAGTTTGGGGAGATGCACCGTTGAAAAAGTTGGTACCAACAATTTCTGTGATCACTGCAGCTGTCAACTCAAGGAGACGCCAGCCAGGTGATTGGGCCACTGACGGAGGGCCAGAGGAGGAATGTAGCTGTGGTTAATTCTCTGTACAAACTGCACCAGGCAGTTCTGAAGGTAGGCTTCTTTTGGCATTTCTCTTCTTGCCACAGTGTTACCTTGCACTATCCTGTGCATGTGCTCCATTTAGCAGATGAGAGCCCTTGACAATTACAGCCCAATTTTGTGTTAAGAGTGTTAAGAGCTGCACCTTGCCGTGCATTTGTACATCTCTTTGAGGCTGGGCTGGCCCTTGTAAGCACCACTATATGACAAATCATCAATATTAGAAAAATAAAGATATGTTTATAGAGAATAATCACATCTGACAGCCATTACTTTGTGAACATAAGCAATTGAACTCTTTGTTTTTTCTTATCTTTGTACTAATCAGCCTAATAGCCCCCTTGCCGCATCTACTTCAACCCAAGCTTATTTTTTTCAGAAGACCTTCAATGCTTTCCCACAATTGTGGCTAAACAGAAAAGGGGAAGGAAAGAGGGAAATCAAGAAATGCAATACCTCACAAATATCTCCATACATTATTACTGTGACTAAAATATGGCCTGGAAATTTTTCAGGACCAAGCAGAGTTATGAATAATTCCAATTTACTGTTTTAGTGATGCCAGTTGTTACACAGTCTTTGTAAACTAAACCAAATAGGTATATTGGTAGTTCCAGTAAATCGTATTTCAATCCTAGCCTGATTAGAAAAAAGATCATGAGTACTCCTGACTTTGGCTATGTTCAAAGAATTTTAAAAAATGCTAAAAAGCCTATAAAATTTCCTTGGATTTTGCAAACAGATGGTAGATAACTTTTAAGTCTGCTTTCTCTGATGTACTTAGTAATGAACCTCATGTGTCTTAGTGTTGGAGTGAGATCTGATATGATTCAGTATTTGAGTTCAGTACTTATCTGGCTTAAAAATACTACTGTGTAGCATGTTCAAGACTGTAAGGAAATTGGTAGAATAGTCCTTCAGATCATTCCTTGACTCTCAATTTTAATATTGTTTTAGCTGTACATAAGCAACTATTTAACATGTAGTGCTATAATAGTCATAATACTGAGAAAGAACAACTATTCCTTCAAGTATTTGCCACAGAACTGCTTGTATAGCTCTCCATGAATTCTATACTTAGCAGTGGGAGAATACACCAGTTATTTTTATTCTGATTCTGTTAGCCCTTCAGCTAAATTTCAGCTTAACTCCATTGAGTCATTTCTTTGCCAAGGCAGAATCAGAGTCCATAGGAAATCTGAGAGCAAAGGACTGATACTGAGGCATTGAAAATTCTGTCTGTATAAAGCACACTTGATAGTTATCTGTAGCTATGTAAACACTCATTACTAAGGATAACTCAGTATGTTTTTAAATGAAGCTGAATATTATGTATTCTAATAATTTGCTGAATGCTGACTATTAACAATTTCTTTACAATTTTTAGGTTATTACCAGTCAGAGCTCATTTCCAGCAGCTGCTGAGCAAACGGTCACAACTGCCTTAAAGGTAATTGAATGCCCATATGCTTCAGGGATAGGGATGAGCTTGGCTTTCTTTGTTACACTTAAAATGGGCACTTATTTACCACATATTATTTTACATCAGTAGATTTAGTAACAGGTATACAAATATTCTGACATTTCTAATTTATTGTATCTGCAGCTCCATATGTGTTACCTGTGCCAGATCACTGCTTGAGTCGGGCTTGTATTCAGAATATTCTCATAACGGTCAGAACATAGATGTCATCTGACTGTGAAAATAAATGTCTTTCTCTACAGCATTCACACAGCATTAGCTGGATCCTTCATCACCCCCTTCCTCCCCCGACAGATACATCAAATTATAATTTTTATGCGACCTGGTACTTTCCTGGAGGGGGATGTGGATGGCGGTGCAGCCTCTGTGGATGACAGCTCTCCAAGTCCATCCTGCTGGGCACTGACCTGGGAGGGGTTGTGTGCAGGGGAATGAAGGGCAGCTTGTGTCTGGGGAATGAACAACTGAGCCAAGTGTGCACCAAAACATGTACACGTACAAGCCTGGAATGCCAAATTGCTGTGCACCTTTTTGAAAGGAGGCTTTACACAGAAGCAGCAAGCAGCTTTATTTTCTGTACTTTACTGGTAAAATCAGTTAAAGAGAAATGTTATCTTTAGGTTTGGTTCTCCTATTTAGCATTTTCTAATGCAGAATAATAAAAGTCACTGATAAAATGAACTGTTTCCTAAGGTATTTCCGAGGTGTCAAAATGCAAATGCTTCTAGTTTTTGTTTCCTTACTTCTGCCTTTTTCTTATTCTATTTTAGGCAGTCCATGATCTAATGGGTAGTGCTGTTCAGCCGCTACTGAACTCTGTAGGAGATTCAGTGGAAGCTATTATCATCACTATGCACCAGGAAGATTTTTCTGGGTAACTAGAAATATCTTTTAAATTTACCGTTGCTCTTGTAAGATGTCCTGCATGTGTGTAATAGATTGTTATTGCCACAATGTCCTTGAAGCAAGAGTGCTTGTTTGTTGAGGGGAAGGCGATGCTTTATGGCTAATGAACACAGGAAGCAGAATTACACCTATCTGTTGAAACAAATTAATCAGGTAGCATCCGTCTTCTTTCCTTCCCCCTTTTTTTTATTCATACTGGTTGAGTAAAATTCATTTCAAATAGAAAAAGAAAGCTGACAAGAGGCCATTTTTGTGCTTAAAAAAACCCTTTTGCTTTCAAAATGTGGTTTTTTTGGACAGTCTTCAGAACTGTCAGCATTCCTGTTTCTCAAAGCGTATAGCCTCTGATGTAATAGTTAATTTTAACTTTTTTTTAAAATCTCAGGTTCAGTGTCTTGTGCTGTTTTTCCATAGCATTTTCATTAAAATTTCCAGGATTCTTTACGTGCCTGGATCTTGAATCTGATGTTTAATTGAGACTTGCTTCCTAAATGTTATTTTAGTTGTCATGTCTGTTCTGACATTGCTTGTATCATCATCAGTTGTCCTGTTTTCAGTCTTTGTTTCTGATCTTGAAAATTCACTGGAAGTAGTATATTTTCAGAGATGTTTTGAATTTTCCTTTTGACTTTTTTTTTTTAAACAATATTTTACCCTTACCCTTTTTGGCATCAGTAGCACAGTACCTCTCTAGGTGGGTAAATAGTTACCAGCCAAAGGCTAAGTTTTGTTAGATAGCCTGTGTGTTCTTCTAAGTTTGGAAGAGCTCTTTTACCTGTCAGTCAAAGAAAGGGAAACAGTATTGGTTTGTGTCCAGGGGCTTCTGTGCTGCTTCTGTGATAACTGTCACTGTAATCCTGGGTTTGGAGGAATCTAAGAGACTGATTCTATACAGAGAACAGGTTTGGGATTGACAGGCTAAATTAGTAACCCTGTGACGTGTTTATATTTTATGATCCACTGTTAGAGTATCAAATCAATAACTGGGACATTCAAATTTAGGGTCTGGATTTCAGGTGTAGACTCCAAATTGAAGGAGGCTCTGAAAGTTGGGTAGGAGAGGCGTGTTTTCCTTTACCTCATTATTTCTTGTGTCATCTTTTAATTCTTTATGGGCATGGTTGATAAAGAGGTACTTTTTGACTGTAGTTTCAGGGAGAGCTACATTCTCCGTATTCTGAGCAGAAATGAGACTCTACAATTGGTGACTTGGTGGGGTAGGAAAAAAATTTAAAATAATCCAATAGGTTTTGGTTGTGTTTTAAAGATGAATTTAGCTGCCCCTATTTCTTTTTCTTCTCCTTTTTTTTTTTCTTTTTTTATTTTCAGATCATTATCCAGCTCAGGAAAACCAGATGTCCCTTGTTCCCTCTACATGAAAGAGCTTCAGGGTTTTATAGCAAGAGTCATGAGCGACTACTTCAGACATTTTGAGTGTTTTGACTTCGTCTTTGATAACACTGAAGCCATGGCTCAAAGAGCAATTGAACTTTTCATTCGCCATGCCAGCCTAATAAGGCCCCTTGGTGAAGGTGGGAAGATGCGCCTGGCAGCGGATTTTGCACAGGTACCCTCAGTGCTGATTTCTGCTTTTTAGTGTCATTTTACCAATTGCACTGAAAAGTACCAATGCTTTTGTCCCCATTGAAGTGTAAACAGGCAGTTGTAGAGATTGTTGCATTCCAGGTCTAAACATCCTCTCTGATAAGAAACTGGATCCTGAGAAATGCATTCACTACGTAGTTGCAGATCCCTCATCACTGTAAGGCACATTCAGGGAGGTCTGGCAGCTCCCTGTGCAAGTGACTGTTGCATTTAAATTCAGCTGCATCTTGGCACGTTGTCCCACTTGGCTGCCCTCTTCAGCACATCCATCATTTGCCACCATTCATCCACTTCATCCTTTCTCCCTCTTCTAATGGAATAGGGTGTGTCACTTCCTTAATCACTCTATATATCACGGTGCCCACCATGGTTAATGGTTAACTCAGCTGCTTTGCAGTGAAGGAGACAAGGTAAAGAAATTTCAGTAACCTGGGGAAGTGCTGCCCAGTTGGAAACAGAAGGGCAGTTGTCTTTTGGGATTCTCTTCATGACTCAATTGACTGACCTGCCTCTCAGGTTTACCTAATTCCTATGCAGGACTAAACCACAAAAGAAACTGCCAGATTCATATCCACTACCTGTCTGTGTTATCTACTATATTAAAATTTACTTTGTCAGCAGTACCACTGTATGGTTAACATGCCAAAGAATCAGGCATCCATGGTTCAATCTTAGGCTGCCTTTTGCTATTATCTGAGTGGAAAAGGGAATTAGCACCAGCTGTCTGCGTACTGAATGCTGCTTTTGGCTGGTGGGTAACTGAGGTAGGAGAGGAAGGCAGGGAGGGAGGAATTGCTGCCACCTCCACTCCTTGTGGCTGCTTTGTATCATTTGCCTGTGAGTTACATACTCCTGAGTAAAATTTTTTTATTCATTACTCAAACACAGCGAATCAGCCCTTAACCACAGAATTGAAGGGGAAGTTTTCAATTGCTTTCAGCAAGGAGGTTCCCTTCCCTTCTATATTTTGAAGACAATGGCATAAAATTGTAAGCAAAAAAAGGACACTTGGCTCTTCCTGTGGAAGGAATAGAGATAATTTTTGTAATTTATACTAATTTTAACTAAAGTAAGTCATATAAATTTGGAAAATATTTTCACCTGATTGTACAGTAAAAGCATCTGATCTAAGCACCTGTTGCAATCTAAAAATATAACTTGTTTATAATTTTTTAAACACTGATTTTTGCCATTTTGTTAAGGGCTGCCTTTTAAGTGAAAAATGAAGGTATGTTTTCGTAGAGTGTAGGAGAATTTGCATGGTCTTCCCCACTGTGTTAACTCCTGAACGGACAACTGTGTAGAGATAAATATTCTGATTTCTTTTGTACCACAGAATCAAAAAAAAAGGGTTTGAATTCATTCCTGTCTTCTGCCTTCAACTGTTGCTGCATCTGGGGGCTTGTGTTTTTCTTTTCTTCACATTACACTGTATTCTTGGCTTGTTTAAAAATGGGCTTAAGACAAGAAATCCATGTCCAACCAGCTGCATGGAGCCAACTCAGTGCTCACTCTGTGCCTTTGAGCATCTCTGCACAGAGCTCCTCTGGGTGTCCCAGGCTGCACAGGGGCTGTAGAGTCCAGAATGGCCTGGACACTGTATCCTCTTGCTGGGGATAGAAGAAAAAGGATTAAAACATTTTGTTAGTTTAAATCTGCCTTATATCCATGTTTTCCATGTGTGTGCTCCTTCCAAAACCTGGTGGATTTTGTGCATGTGCCCATGATGCCAGCTCCTGGGAGCCTGGGAGGAAGGTGGTTGCTCTGACCCAACCAGGAGTCCTGCAGGAGTCCTGGTGTAAATGCAGCTTTAATCGTAATGAGGACTAGGAGAGGTTGCTGCTGCTTTTGTCTGAGGAGGGCAGGGAGCAGGTATTTAGCTGGGCTGCTGTCTTGATGAAAAGGATAAGTTTTTTCAAATGGCCATAAGTGCTGTGTGCAGGCATTTTTTTTCAGTCCCAGAAAGGCACTGCGTTGTTGGACCAAAGCCAAACCCAAGGGAAACAACCAGCCTGGAAAGATACTGTGTGTAGGAGTAGGTTTGTTTATAAACTGTTTTTACTTGTGTTCTGTCTTGTAATTTTTAATTTTCTCTATACAAAAAAGGGTTACATGTTCCTGCTCAAAACTGACTTTTGAAATCTAAAATCCCTTCTGGTATTTTGGGATTGCTTGCAAGCAAAACACCTGAGCAGAAATCTGTCTAGAAGCTTTGATTAATTTGAGTTCTTATTATAAACTCATATTCAATGAATCAAATAACCTTGGATTGCATCAGATTTTGGGTATCTCATGCTTCTTCACATTCTTTCAGGGCACTCACAGAGTTACAGCTGCCTTATACTCAGCAAGAATAGCTTTGGCTGAGAGTCTGATTTGAAAACGTGTTTTACTGATAAGTTGCCTCAAAACAACAGGTGTCCACACAGAAGGGAGAAAACGAATTTCAAGTTCTCTTCATTGAGAACTAGGTTCGCTGAGGTGAGGTGCATAACAGCCAATTTTCTGGAGCGAGGCTCAGGTACTCATACATTAGGAATTACTGCTATAGATCTGTTGAATTCTCCGTCTTACCCTGTTTGCAGTGTCAGTATCGCACTTGGCTGTCCTGTGTGTTACAGATTCCTCAGCAGTGAGACTAGGTGTGTGCTACTGTGGCACCTGTAAACAGAGATATGATAGGCTTGAAATATGCCTGAATATCATTAATATAATTTCATGTAAATCAGTGCTTACAGGAACACGGGAACATTGCAAGCCCTAGGAAATGTGCACAGCACTGCAAGGTTGTTATTGAGTACAGTGCCACAGCTCCTCAGGAGTCTCATTTGAAACATTTCCAGTCTACAGGCTGAGTGCAGCATCTTTCATGCTCTCAGTTTTTATGCAGGCAATTGCACAAGATTACTTTTCAGCTCATTCCTGTATACTCCCAAATCAGCTTGTTTTATTTGGTTTTGTATTTTCAAGGTGCCCATAATTCAATATTCACATATTTAATACCAAATTTCACTTTTAATTCAGTACTTGTCAGATTGAATAAAAAATGTTCTCCTGGAGGCAAGCAAGCCGTGATGGTTTTCAACACTTCTGTTTCTGGAGAGTGAAAGTTCTCCAGAGGACCTTTTAGCTTGCTTGGTATTCAGAGTTGTTACAGCACTTAGGCATGCTTTGGGATTGTGCCTTGTAGTTCAGGCCTTCCTAAAACCCGATGGAAGTGCTGGACAGAGCAGCAAAGAATGAGCTGTTTTTATTGGTCCTGTTTGAGTTGACTCTATTCTCTACATGCTTTCCTGTATTTCTTATCTAGGCATGATTTATGGTTGGGATTTTTGGCATTGTTCAGAGAGTTTTGATAGGATACAGTTAATGCTGACACCAATTATTCAAGTCTTTCTCAAAAATTACTGCAAAATATTCTGATTTTATTGAATTTTCCTAGAAAAATGTTTTTATGGTAGAAGTTTACAATGCTAAATTCTAATGTAGAAGAGCTGTTCCTATCTGCTGGCTAGTTTGTGGTCAGAATCTGGTTTCCTGATTCAGTATGTGGCATTAAAAAAAAGCAAGAATATTAGGCACTTGGATTTTTTAAAATGTAGACAGATTTGGTCATTTTATCAAACACAATGATAGAGGTGTAAAAGTGCTTTTCATAATTTTTCCTAAAAAAATTCCTTTCTAGTTTCTTACAGAGAAATGAGAGCAGCAGGATGCTGTAATCACAGTTGTAGTCATAAAGACAGAAATTACTAAACCTAAGATACATTTAATGTTTTGTGCTAATTATCTTCCTGGAAAGAGGGAATTATTTGCTGATATGTGTTATTTTAGAGGTGTTACAGCTGAAGGATTTACTTAAACATCAACTGCTTTGGAATTTCTGCACTGGGGAGAAATCAAATTGCACATCCCTTCAAGGCCAGCTTCTTTCATATAATAGTTCAGCCCTTCTGCTCCCTTGCTTGTTAAAGCATTCTGTCCTGGTGAATGGCTAGAAAAAAGCATTTTGAGGTAACATTTAAAAACCTGGAATTCATCTTGGCCAGGAGGAAATGTAATTGCTAAAAATTTAATGTTAAGATTTTCCAGCTGAAAAAGCAGCTGTTTAAGTAATGAGAGATCTTGAAAATACCACAATAGGCACTAAACAATGACTTCACTATATTTTTTTTTTAAAGCACTCTTCAATATATATGCATTATCTGTATCTAGACTACATATTAACTTTACCCTTGGGTTGCTGAACATAATCCAATTCGAGAAGCCAGGCATGTGATGCAATTTTTTCAATATGGCCAGCCAGTGAATAGTTCAACAGATAATTGACCACCTAGCCATGGGCTATGGCAGAGTCATATGAGAAGAAAAGATAATATTGCCTTTTTGGGCTTAGAGAGTATGAACCATTGAGGGGAAGCATATGTTGGGTTGTGTCCTGTGAAGCATAGCAAACTAGCATGTATAAATCATGGAAAAGCAATGGGTTTTGAACAAAGCTAGAAGAAACAAGTCATTGGGCCTTCTTCTGTTCTATCTGCTGCTTGCTTTTTGGCAAGCACATTCATCTCCTAGTGCTCCCCTTGGACTCTGTGTTAATGATTATATCACATCAAGCCTCTTTGTTTACAGATTACTGCTTGAACACCTGATTTATCACTGAATTTAACCTGTATGTTTGAATTTTCAAATTTGCAGTTTGGAAGGGAAATTTGGAAAAGAAACAGAAAGTACTGCTTACTCTTTTATATGTAAAGTCCACATGGCTGAGTGAAAGGCCTTGCATGCACAATACAAATACTGGCTGCCAACAGCCAACAGCATCCCCTGATGTAAGAGCTCACTGACAGGCTTTGAAACTATAGCTGTGTATCACAGCAAAGGCTGCTACAGTATAAACTTGCTGTGTGAATCAATAGTTGATGCCGTTTCAGGTGATGACAGGTAGCACAACCAAGAAGTGATGCATGCTCAATTCTCTGCCCAATTCCAGCACCTTAAAAACAGCAGCTGGTGCAGCTGAATGGTTCCTCCCCAGCAGTTCTTCCTGGGCTGGCACAATGCTCAGCAGAGACACTAAACCCCTCTCAGTGGCCTCAGAAATGATTGTGACAGCAGAAGGATGCTGTAGCATCCCACCCTGTCACTGGGCTCAGTTAAACACCTAAAATTCAAGCAAAGAAAACAGTCTTAGTTATTATGTGAATTACACTTTTTCTTGGAGAGAGATTGGGTTATAACACAAAGACTGCTATTGTAAATTTAAAAAAAAAGAGTTTCTGTGGTTTATGTACATTTTTACCACATTAGTTTTCACTCATTCCCACTCTTCATGAGTCAATGTGAGATAGTATAGTATGCTGCAAAGCTTAAAAACAATGTTTTTCTTTGGCAGCTATTACTTCACGAATCCACCATCTGCTGCCATTAAATCTATCTAGTTCTAGCAATACTAATAATTTCCTACAGTGAATAAAGGTTGAAGATGAAGTAATAGAATTTTCCAAAGTAATTTTTCTTCTTTAGTACTTAAGACTAAAAGTTTTAATTTATGGAAACTACAAGGTATATTCAAGAGAATTCATTTAAATTTGTTTTAATAAGGAATTGGTTAAGCTGTAGAAAGTTTCACTTAACGTCTCATTACTTCATATTCTGTTCCAGGAGCGAAACAATCTTTTAAAACTTATTAAGCAAAATTATATTTTGCTATGTTGTTATTTCTTCCCCCTCATGAGTACCGTTTGATCCACACATCTCTGTTTCCACAAGTCAGGCTGGCAGTTTGTTGCCTGTTATCAAAGTCTCTGAAGAACCTAAAGGAATTATCTTCTCCCTGGTCCCTCCCAGTTACAAGCCCAAGGCTCCCACCAGAGCTGGGACACCAGCTCCTGTAGGATATCAGTTGGTTCCAGCTGCCCCCAGCCAATACTGACGCCTGAAACAAAGCTCTGGAGAAATCAGAGTCTTGCTCCCATTCGTTTTTCAGGATCTGTAGGATTCTTGTATCATGATGCAGCAAAGCAGACTTAGTTAGCTCCTCTTTTTGGCTGCCTGCTCCTGATCCTGTGGGGCAGAGCAGCCTCTTGGCTTCCACCTGGTGCTCCTGGGGGAACTTGCTGTAAGCTTCATTACAGCTTGGAGTTGGACATGTCCCTGCAGCAGTTCCCTGCAGAGCCTGCCCTTCCTGGGAGCATGCCCTCACTCCCTGGTGCCAGCACATTCAGCACAGCACAGCAGCTGGTGGCTCTTGAGCCACAGGGACATTGACCTCTCACCTGCGTGCAGGAGAGGTGACCTCATCCTCAGTGTGTAGAGAGGGGACATGTCATAGCCTAAAGACTTGGGGCAGCAGGCAAGAGGAAGCCAGACTGTTACTCAGGTCTGGAGCCTTATTTCCTTATTCCACATCCTGGATTTTTATTCACTTTCTTCTCCTGTGAATGAAACCTGCATAAAATGCAGATTTCAAGTGGCCTGGAAGTGCCTGATGTGGGCATGTACTCTGAGGTCCCTGGGCTCAGGCAGTGGCTTTGCAGTGCCCATAGGAAAGCTCTGTGGGGCATTCCCCATTGCTTTCCAGAGCTACACAGCTTCCCTGTCTGCAGGGCAAGCCAAAGTGCTTGGGCTAGGCCCTGTGGCTTTCCCAGCTTTGCCTGAGTATCACGTGGGGGGTTACTCCTACAGACATGATCCACCTGACGTGTTCTAGGTCTCCATCTGGGTGCATTCCCCCCCCAGGAGTGGCTGCTTCTCTCCACTGCCTTTGAAGAGAACCTGTATGTGTTAAGAAGCAGGTGAGATGACTCCTATACTGCCACCTGCTTTTAAAGAGGGATGCCTGAAGTATATAGCCTTGATTTGCATTATTCACTAATTTAAGTTTTTCTGGGTTTAGTTGAACTATGGCATCATAGTTCACTGCACCATGTTTCTTGTTTATGCTGGAATCCCATGTGCTCTTGGTGAAACTGATGGCCCAGCCATCTTTGTCTGAGGAAATGCCACAGCTGGAAAGAAAAATATACTAGTATTAAAGACTTCACTGTAAATAGTGTCATATCACAAACACTTTGAAACTCATTCAGCAATATTACTTACAAGGGAAACTCAGTGTATGGTGGTTTTGATCTTGTTACTTATTTTAGCTGTCATCCTTTGAAACTTAATTTAATTGTGCATTATGTGTAAATCAAAGTCTGAATAGTCTTTCAAGTTGGGGATTTTAAAAAACAGAGAATAAAGCTTGATCCCTCATTTGACTGACACTTCAGGAATGCAAAAAATAAAGACTTTTACTCATGTCTGAGTAAAATTACCTGCGGGGTTTTTTAAGTGGTAGTGTTTGTATTGGTGTGCACATTAACTGAAATTTTGCTGTGTAATGTTCATGTTCAGTCTGGGATATAGAAGGGAAATTGTTCTTTCTCACTTCTGTGTCCTCAATGTTAATGAAGAGCCTGTGACACAATTTAGATGTAAAAACCCAAGTGAAGCCTGGCTCTTCTTCAAAAAAGCAGAACTATGCTGAAAACAGAAAATGTTTTAAACTTGTTTGTTTTTAAAGATGGTTGCTCTAACTCAGAAACCAAACAGTGTGAAAATAAGTATGAAAATAATGCTCTTACTCTTTTGACCATGACTTCATATGACCCTTTGGCAATAGATCACAGCTGCCTTATATCTAATCTGTATAGGTTTTGTGCCCCAAAATCTGGGGCTCGCTGTTCAGGAAAGAATAATTTTGATCTTGTCCTTCACCAAAGGAAAGGGTGCCCAGCTGAAATGTGTCCACAGTTTTAATGCTTTAGCAGTGGAGAGCTGCCTAGATTTGCTTTCTTCCCAGGCTGCAGTCAGATTTTTAGGGTATTGACATAAGTGCTTCATTAGGAAAGTCATCACCAACAAAATAAATCTGCTGCAAGAAACAAAGCTTTAGTCTCAGAAAGCTCATGAGGCCCCTTCTGTTGTTATGCACAGACTGTCTCTATCATTTGTCACGAAATGCTTATTGTATTGCCAAGAATAAGGCAGAAGTCTTGGCTTGGGCAACATAGTATGAAAGGAAAAGACAGCTTCTTGTCTTAATTCAGCCACCAGAGAGAAGTCACTGACTTAGTCTGCAAGTCTGGATTATTGCTTAAAAGCAAGCTACTTCAATACCAGGTGTTACATTTTGGGAGAATCTAATTCAAACTGAAGTGTTTGCTCTTGCAGATGGAGTTAGCAGTAGCACCGCTGTGTCGACGAGTCTCTGACTTAGGAAAATCTTACAGACAGCTGAGGTCATTCAGGTGAGTTGCAGTCGCAGTATGACTAAACTGTATTTCAAAACTGATTTATTACCTCGTGTTAGTTCTGATTGAAATGAGAGCTTTTTTGGCAACACCCACCTGCAAATTAGAAATAGATTAAAGTTCTTTTAAATTTTATGCAGAGTATAACTATGATTTAACAATCTTTGTCATGCAAATGTTGGCCAAATTGTACTTTTTTGTCTTCCTTTCAGTACATCTTCTGTATGACAGCGAGTTCTATAGTTACCTTAAATGTTTTCACTGAAATACAAAATTTACAGTCCCGTGTTGTTTAATTACAATAGGCAACTGCTGTAAATTTTTGCAAACTGGACCTGTGTTGGAAACCCAAGGTGCAGAGTAGTGGCAAAAAACTCAATGATCCTATCCTAACGCAATATTGCCACCACATAGAGGCTCTTTTCTAATGCATAAGATAAGCTTTTTCTTCATTTCATGAGTATATTGTTACATTTTTCCAGACCACTGCTGTTCCAGACCAGTGAGCATATCGCCAGTAGCCCAGCCCTGGGAGAGGTTATTCCATTCAGCATTATTCTTCAGTTCTTATTTACAAGAGCACCACCAGAGCTAAAATCACCCTTCCAGGTAATAAGATCAACATCTTTTATTTTCAGATGTCCTAAGGTGAAATGAGCATTGTTGTTTGCCTTAGCTGTTTTAGTTGAAAATTATTCAAGTGTGTATTTTATATAATTTTTTGGTTTTGTTTTTATTGTGGCAAAGGTATTATGCTAATTGGTTTACTAAATTAAATGATTGATGATTGATTGATTAATAGTAGGGATATGATAACCTGATATTAAATAGACTCTGAATTCTTTACTATTCTGTCAGCTTATAGTAGAAGATGCAGATCTTTCCCCAGTCTGCAGATTGCTTAGATCCTTCTCTTGTAAGATGCAGGAAATCTAGATTAAAACCCTGTCAGAAATGGGCCAACAGCTGATGTAGGAGATGACCTCTGAGCTCCCAAATAACATACTGTCCTACCCTGTTAATTGTCTTTGATTTCTTAACTCATTCCGCATCACTGCTGTATTGAGAGCCTCATGTGGCTTTCACTTATGTCCTCTTTGATTCTGAAATTGATGTGTCTGTTTCTTTTTTTGCATTTTGTGTAATTGGTGTTTGTGTTTCCCTGTACTAGAGGGCTGAGTGGTCCATTGCCCGCTACTCCCAGTGGCTCGATGATCATCCATCTGAAAAAGACAGGCTTGCCCTCATACGGTAAAATCGTGCTTCTTTCTTTTCTGCACTTATGGTAACAGAGCACTAACTTATCTGCACACTAGGACTCTTGAAAAGTGAAGAAAAAAAAAAAGTGCCTCAGGAGATGTATCATAAACACCATTACCTTCTCTCCACTCATGGGATGAGTTGCAAAGTGGCAGAAATTTAAACTGAACTCTCCTCTCCACCTCCCTGTACTCAAACTCTGCAGTGCCTTTAGAAGGAGCACATAATCCTCTTGTAAAGGAAGTAAACCATGCACAATGATGGTTTAAATTAATGAGTTTTTGCAAAACTGCCTCTCTCTTAACTGCTGGAAAGTCAAGGCTGCAGCTGTCCTGTCACCTGTATCAGGAAAGAGAAGCTCTGAAAGCCAAACCAATATAAATGCAGGTAGAAATCTAAAGATGGAAGACCCTTGTTACACACCTGGAATGTTATTCTTCAGGAAATCAGCCCATGATCTTTAGAAAGTAATAATTACATCAGATTTTTGAAATCTTGCTAGAGTAGATGACTTCATAGCTAAATATTATTTTGCATCTTAAGATGTTAGGAAAAGTTAACAGTATTGTTTCTCAAATCAAGCAAAGTTTTGAAGTATGTTAGAGTAAGCACATTTGTATGAACATGACAAAACCAACCTGGGGATCCTCAGGGTTCAGATGATCATTTGGCTCCTAAAGCCCTAAATTTTCCAGCCTTTGTCTGTGCCTCCCACACCAGTGACCTGGGAAAGGCTGTCACATGGAGCTGCACCAGGCTCCATGACCTGGGAAAGGCTGTCACATGGAGCTGCACCAGGCTCCATGGCCTGGGAACCAGCTCTGTCCTTGAACTGCCATGCCTGGATGTTGCCAGCTTTTGCTGGAGTGATAAAAGCTGACTTTTACATTCCAGCCGATAGTGATAGTGCCTCAGAAAGTCAACTGTTTTCTGTCCACACTTCTAAAGCAGCCAAGAGGAGTCTGCTATAAATATTTACACTTCCTGAAGCTGATAGCACCACCGTCCCATGTAGTGAATGGGCCAGTTAAGGAGATACTAGCTGATCACCAGTAGATGTTACTAGGATTTGTTTCTGAAATACTAAAATACAAACTGTGTCACTTCATATGTGTATTTTTTGAAAATCAGACTTGTGATTAGTTTATCTACAAAAGTAGCTTTTCTTGAATCTCAAGCCATGACACTGAAATACAGGGGCATAGGTGATATATACAGGAGAGCTGTATATGTTATCAGTTATGATTATTTTGATTGTAATTTCTGTCTTGATAGTACTAGCAACACTGGCAGATATAGTAGGGAAAGCCAAGAATGCAAACCATTTGAGAACTGTTGGGATTTTGTTCTCTTCAATTCATTTTCCCCAAGTTTGAAAATGCCATCCTTAAACTAAAACACGTTTTTGTCTTTGTCTGCAATTAAATTTCATTCAGACTGATTCAGTTAATGGGCTTGCTGGTGGTCATGTTCAGACACTGATAAATTGTTCTAACCATGGAGGTATTAAGGAACAAACCTTGGGATGAGGCTTTTAGACTGAGACAGCGTCATCCATTAGACCAAGTAGTGAAGCTGGAATACTTAAGTTTTCCTTTCAATCCTTTAATTGAATCCGTTATTCATTTTGCATGGCTGGTTATCCATATGTAAGGCAGGCAAGCAGACATCAGTCACTAGTATGACCATGAATCACTCATATTTTCTTTAATACTCTATTGGAAGGTTTCTGAGCCTGCTCTTTTTGTGTCTCATATGAACCTTAGCTGAACTGCAGGCATCTTGCTCTTCTATCAGTCACCCTCTTCAGGCTTTTTCCACCCGTAGTCATTTCAGCTGTGTGAGCTGAACTTTGGATGTTTGGAACCTTCAGATCCCTGCACTGGCCTACATCAAGATATTATCTTTTTGTTTGCTGCAACCTTGCAAATGGTAATTTTCTGCAACTTCCCGTTGTAACAACTGTGCAATTACTCTAGGGGCCTGCTGCCTAGATATTAATTTCCTCGTGTTACCAGGATCCTTCTAGCTTCATATTAAAGCTAATTGGAGTGCTTCTTCCGCTCTTTAGGTCTTAAATGCTTCGCTTGCAATGTGGTGTGAATGGTATGAATTAGTCCCGTTCTGAGCATTTTTGTGCTTTTCCTTCTGCTTCTATTCAGCACAAGGGGTGGTATTTACCTGGCCAGAGGTATATTTTCCGGACTCCTTTTATAGTCAACGGAGAGAAACAGGTGCTGCTGGGGCTGATTCATCTCATCCTGAAGCAGGTACCTAAAATAGGTCAGTTGCACTGTGTCCTGAAAGCTGCCATTTTCTCTGTTCAGTGAGTGCAGTGTGGGCTGGGACACAGGAGCTCTCTCAGGCAGTCAGCTGCCCTGCAGACATTTAAAGTTGTGTGAGATGACCCTGCTGCAGGTGTCCTCCCTGAGCAGGGACTGGGTTGAAAGGAACACTTCTTTAAGTGTCATGGGCAATTTTTTTTTTAAATTAAGCTTGAAACCTCAACTTTTCTTCCATAAAAGAAACCCTATTAGACATGATAGGATTTGAGCCAGTCTGAAGGACAGTTCACCCATTCAAGGGCCAAATTCTTACCTTTACCATTAGAGTGTGTGTTAACTCCCCTTATTCAAGCTCCCCCTTGCTGAAGCAGAGTTGAAAGCCAGGCCCAGTGAAGGGTTTATTTCCATAACAAGCTGCAGTTCTGAGCTGGGGAGTTGCTCTGACCACTCACCTGCCCGGGGCAGGGACAAATGGCAGTTTGGGGAGCGCTGTGAAAGCCCCATCTGTGTGCTGGGTTCGGTGTGGCTGGGTCAGCGCTGCCTCTGCCGCAGGGAAGGAGTGCGGCCGGGAGGGGAGGCTGCAGCACTCAGCATCCATCAACCCTGGCTGGCACCCAGGTGTCTCTGCCAGCACACCTCTGAGCTCTTCATTGTGCAGGCTGGAATAACCACAGCTGTCTCCTGCTCCTCGCTTGTCCTACAGGTGATGCTGTTGGAGGTTTTACTGTTGGGTTTTACAGTAATCTTTATAGCCCTGGATTAAATAGGCCCGGTGTCACACAGATGTGCTTTAACACAGCACATTTTCTATTTTCTGCTTTGCCCTAAAGTTTGCACAGCAAACAGACTTTAACCAAAATACTAAAGAAAAGTCTGGCCCCAGGGTCCTGCAGCTGCCCTGCTGATTGATGGGGACAGGAGTGCACAGGGTGCAGTCCCACTACTGAGCAGAAAGATGATCCCTGCCTCTTCTGAAGCTTACAATGTAAATCTGATTCCATTTGACCAAAGGCAGAGCCCAGGAGGGTAGTGCTAGGATTCACAATTCCATATAAAATTAATTAATTAGAGTATTTGTAACTGATACACATTAAGATCCCTTAAGAAAGGGATCACAAGCCAAATCACATTTTTCTTTTTTTTTCCTTTTAACTCTAGGTAAAAATCTTCATGGGTTGAAATAACATTTTAAAGAAGAACTATCAGGGTCTTATATAATCAGCTCGTCCTGATTTCCAAGAAAGCTCATGGTTTTGCTCATGCAAGTGAAGTAATTTAATAAGTGCTTTAAAATCCTTTTCCTTATGTGGGAGGGCATCTTAAACTTAGGGTTTTTTTTTTTTTCCTTACTTCTTATGGCATTTTTAATGAAGCATTAATATATGCAGAACATCCCACCAACCCTCCTTCCATAGCTCTCTTTTACAAACAATATTTGTAATGTATACCATAGCTTGTCTTTTAAAATAGAAACAGATTGCTGAACAGGTTTTATGTCCTTTATTAGACCAGAAGATGCCGAATTTAGAGTATTATTTAGTCTAATCCCTTCAAGAGTATGTTTTGTATATTACATAAACAGGGCTTCTTCCATCTTAAACAACAATAATATAACTACATATTACATCTTCTTATATGACAACAGCTGTGATCTCCTCTGTGCTGGAGACTTGATGATACTGCTTTCACCCATAGTGCTGTTTATTTTTCCACAACTACTTTAGCACTGGTGTTTTTACAGTGTCTTCAATAGGAGTGAAGCCTGCCAAAATTTTAATGGTAGACTGGTGCATGTGAATCGAGTCCTATACTGCCAGCATAGTTTACAAAAGCTCATTTGAGCTAGGAGTGCTAAAGCTTACCAAAATGTCATGGAAAATTCTGCATTTCAAGTGTTAACAAAGCCCCTGAATTCATTTATCACCCCAAATTAGTCAGGTAGGCTTCCCAGCAGCTTCTGTGATGTTCCAAGTTGCAGGCAGCCTGCACTGAAGTCTGGCTGCATGCAGCAGCAATCATCTTGCTTTGCCACAAGCAACATCCTGCACTGTCCATATTCCTGTATGCTGCAGTTCCAAAATCCCACCCTGAAGACTTGTTGACTGTCTTCAGCAAAACAAAATTCCCATTCCAGTGAACATCTGGAACCCTGTCTACTCTATAACCATTGGTGCTTTTAGTTACCTCTTCCAGCCCATTCCTCCCTCTCGCTCTGGAGCAACCTCACCTTTCTCCCAAGAAAAACAAACTGGACTCCAAAAACAGCCTTTCTCCCTGGATTCATGATTTGTACCATTTTACTACCTGGACCTTTCCTTACCAGGAATGGACAGGCTTCCTGGTGCCATTCCCACGGGCAGCAATGCAAAGGAGTATCCTGAGCTTGACCATGATTCCCTGGTAGCGTGTGGAGCTCCAGGTGATGGTGGCTGCCTCTTTCCTACCAGCCTCCAGCAGCTGCAGAAGCTTTTCATCCTCCCCTGGACTGCTTTCCTACACCTGCCTGTGTGGGAGCAGTCTCCTGGCCTTCCCTGGGTGGGCACAGGGAGCAGGGAGTTCTCCAGGCCAGTTTGCTTTACCAGAAAGTGTTTCAGGTAAAGCTACTGATTATTTTATTTATATTATAGTATGGTACAGTATAGTATATATTATGATACAGATTATGATATTATTAAAACATTCACCTTCAGAGTGCTTAAATACTTGTACTGGAGATGCAAGTGTGGGACACAGGAAAATAGTGAATGCAGTTGGAGTATACAGAAAGCTTGTATTTTCATTGTTTAGTGTAAAGCTGTACAAGGTCTCTTTTAGAAAAATGCCTGAGCATTCAACTTACAGTATTGATATTACTGGCTGCCTTTGGAGTGGCTAAGAGTTGGGATGCTCTCAGGTTGGTCATATTCGTGAAGTTTGACTCTTATCTCTTTGAAAGAATGCAAGCAAAGCTACAGTAAAAGAGCAAGTGCAGCAGAAGGGACCTGCAAAACCTTTAGTTGCCTCTGATGGAGTTGGTTTTGCAAGTTAAATCAGATTCTTTTGGGGCAGGAGAGAAGGAAAAAAGATACAAGTTGCTAGAAGGTGTGACAGTAGGACTGTAATGCTGCTGTATGGCACTTGGCATAGCCTAAATCTCATTCCATCTTGTTTGATCTGATGGCAATAACAGTCTGGCAAAGGATTATCAAGGGCTCACATCAAGTTTTTGGGTGCTACTCTTAGGGTAAAGCTTCTCCCTTTCATCTATCTGGTTATCTCTGTAATCTTTTTCAAGGGCTTTTTCAAAGCAAGGAGATAAGTCACTTAGGGGATAGCAGTGTTACCATCTGGATAATGCTGCCAACCCACAACTTCACCAAGAGGTGTTAGAGCTTTCTAAGTTAAGCAGGTCAATATGGTTTTTTTTCTATTTTCAGCTTTTGATGACTTCAAAAAACTATTTGAGCCCAACAAACTTTGAGGAATGTATAGAAAGGAAAAGACAGGGATACTGCTGAGTATTTAAAAAGATGAATGACAGTCACAGTAAGAAAACTCACAGGAGTTTCTCAGCTGTCTTTTTAATACAAGAGACAATTATTTGTAGCAGGTAACAAACATGTAACATGTCTAACAATTACTGCTGACCAGAGCACTTGAGTGCTCACCTGAGTGGAAATGTGAGACATTTCTGACTCTTCTGAAGCACCTCCACTCATCAGGATGGCATCCTTGATGTCATCCTTAGCCTTCCCTGCCTGCATCTCTCGCTTGCTGCTCAGTCTGCTCATCATATGCTGGCTTCTCATTGCTACAAGAGGCCAGTTTATCTAAAATTTCCTGCTGTCCCATTCCCCCAGTCTCACTTTTTCTCTCTCAATCATGGGATTTAAAATAAACCTGTGGATGTGCCTAATCTCTCTGCAGTTCATTGTGCTGACATCTTTTGCTGGGAAGGAAGTGAGCTGCTCCCCAGGGACCATTGGTTTTCAGGGAGCTGACCAGGTGCAAAAAGTCGGGTTTACTTTAGCTAGATAAGATAAATATTCTTTCCAAAAAACAAGGGATTACTTCTCTGTTGTGGTTTGCTGCTGTGCAAAAATTCAGATTCCTTACAGTGCATTTGTACCTGGTGTGGACCCCTACTCAGCAGTAGCTCACGAGTAAGTTGTTATCAAAATGGAAGAGCTCTCAAGTGCACCAAGGCCAACATGAGGAACTGTTTCTGTGCTAGATAACTTTATTTTTCTGAAGCATCTCAACTGTTCAGTAATCCACTCCATCCTTTCTTTGTGTCCCCCTAGACAATATGTCCTGGGCTTCAGCAAAGAGGGACTGTGAGGTCTGGATGCTGCATAGGGACATCAGGAGCTGTGTGGGAATTACCTCGTGCTGTGCCATTTCATTCCCATCCTGAGCTCAGAAGTGAAGCTGCCTCAGGTTCTTTGGTTGCACAGTTGCACGCTTCAGTCTCTCCTGTCAAACTCCATTAACAGGGACTGTATGTGGGGACAGCCAGCTCCTCCTGGTGCTCTGGCAGTGAGGCTGGCAGATCAGTGCCGGCATTTCTGGGGATGGGAAGTGCTGGCAGGAGCGGGAGCAGCCCCAGGACCAGCTCGTGGGGCCAGGCTGCCGTAGCTGTCATTGGCTTCTCAAAACCCAAAGCTCAGACTCGTCTCTCCAGTGAACTGAGCACAGGCCTCGGGAGCTTCTTCCACTTGCTGATAAATGAACTTTGCTGGAAATTCCCAGCGATGCTCTTGACACAGATGGGCTCGAGTCATTGAGGAGGGGCCAAGCCCTTGGTGATGTGGCAGCAGCTTTACTCACAGGCCCCAAGTGTATTGTGACCCTGTATGTTCCTACCATCTCCTCTGGTTTGTCAGGTTTGATGGGCTCATCTGAGACTTCTCAGAGCTGCAGCATCACACAGGGATCTTGGCTGCTCCTCTCTTACCATCTTATGCCAGGAGAAGCCTGTGTGTGTGAAACATGGGCTGAGTATCACTCTTCAGTACTTTCGCTTTCCTTAAGCCTTGCCTGATTCACTGCCTACTGCTGCCAGCTGCCAGCAGGCACCTACCAGGGAGCAGCGCTGCCTTCGAATCTGTGAACTCTTCGTGCAGGAACGCAGGGTTCCTCCAAAGGCTTGTTTGTTGGAAGTAGCAGCAAACATAAATACAGCTCTGCCTCCAGAGCCCACCATCCTACAGCAGTGGGTGTGTATTTATAGGCACAGCTTTGCGGTTGCTCTGTGTTACCAACTCACTTGACCCCGGTGCTCCCCACCCCTTCACCAGATGTGCACAATCACCATCTGCCTTCTCCCAGTGGGACTGGGAATGTTCCTGCCATCTCACTAAAAGCCAGCGGGCTCTCTCACTGGCAGAGCAGCTGTGCTGGTGCATCCTGCACTCCCAGAAAGAAATGCATGAGACAAAATCCAGAACCAATCCCTGCTCAGTGACCGCATTCGTGGCAGGACCCCAGTGCCCTGTGGGCTGGTGTTAGTGCAGCACTGGAAGGGCTGTGGTGACATTCTGCATTAGAAAAGGAACAGCCACATACCAGGAGTTGTATTAGTCTCCACTTGAAATGGGGCCTGTTGCTCGTGGATTGTCTTAATGTCAGCTTTGCTGTAAATAGCACAAATATAAGCAAATTTTAGAAGGAAACTCCAAGATGATTGTATCAGTTACACGAAGAAATAGAAGCAGAAAAGGAGAAGAAAATTAAATTCAAAGCTATATTTAAGTATGGCAACACTAGCTTGGCCTACTTAATGAATTAGTAAGTTGGAATCTCAACAGATGAACACTTACAGTGTTTGTTTTACAAATACACTGTCACTCAACAATACTGTGTACTAGAATGTTAGCTGAAAGGTGATCCTGTGTTGTAAAGCATTACCACAGTTGCCCCTTTTAGCTTTGCAGTGTTTTATTTGTGCAGTTCACACATGATGACTGTGTGATATCCTGTGATAATGTATGAGAGCCAGGCCGTGCCTTGCCCAAGCCCTGTCTGGGCTTAGCGCGGTGTTTCTGAGGATGGACGGTGGGAGTTCAAAAAGCTGTGCCAGGAATCACCTCAGGGCATAGCGGCTGTTCACCAGTGCCCCACTTTTCATGCTGGAAGTTGCACTCTCAGCGTCTGCAGCAGCTGGAGATTATTCTCTCCCTTTCTAAAGGTTACCAGTGCAGCACTGAGCCCGAGTCTGTGCGTCAGAGCTGTCATTTCAAGCCATCTGCAACATGCTGCTGCTTATTTAAATGTTAACTTGTTTGCTCTTCAAACGTGCAAGAAAGGAGATAAAGATCGTAGAACAATTATACAAAGCTTTGCAAGGCCTTCCTTGCTCACTTCCTTCCACAGACAAGTAGGACCATCTGAGGAAAATTCTGCAGGAGGGAAGAAGGCAATTAATTTCTGTTGCAGATCCTGAATTTACAGTATTTAATTGCTTTAGCTGCTTTACTTTTTTTTTTTTTTCCAGCGGTGCACTGGAAGCTTATGTTCAGTCAGTGAGAACAAGAGAGGGAAAGGAGTTTGCACCAGTCTATCCCATAATGGTTCAGCTGCTGCAGAAAGCCATGTCAACTCTTCAGTGAACACAGCTGGACAACGCTCTCACACCAGGGAATGGACGTTAACACAGCTGGGGGCTTTGGTACCACATACATCTTCACTGTTCATGTAGATTATCCCCAAGTACATCAGCTTTACAATGAAACATTTACCTCCTTCATGTCTGAAACTTCTGTCTTCTTGCTTTATGTTCACATTACAGGAACTTACTTATACAGAAATATTGTAAAGAAATGGTACAACTTTTATGTGCTGTAAGTCTACATCTAATTGAAACATTCTTAAGCATTCCTTTTGAATTTAGAAAAGTTTAAAATTAGAACTCATATATTACAGTGTAATTGCTGAATATCTCAAATAAGGAAGCAGCTCTTTCCCTACAAGTAGAGTTTTAAGCAGTTGAATACATTTTAGCCGTATTCAGAAAATTGTACTTTTGAAACATTTGAATCATCAGTTTCCATCTAAAAATCACTAATTTTAACACAAGGAAAAATATTTATAACTAACCTAAATGCTTCTCTATTGCACTGCTACTTGCTTAGAAATAATTTATATTGATTTCAACTCTTTTTGCTTAAACTGTAATAAAGAACATTAACTATCCAATCTTGAAAATAGTATTTGAAATTCTTCACTAGCTTCCTAATGGCAAATCATTAAAATATACTTTGGATGGGTTCGTGTAAAGACTTCCATGCAGAACGTGCTTATTGCTGCAGGGTTGACTTTGTGATTAGTCTTCATTTTATAAAATACACAACACCAAATTTTAATGAATTTATTTGAAATAATATACAAGAATATAGTGTGCAAAAATCTTAGGGGCAACATCATGTAGACGTGTCATAAACTGAAATTTACAGTTGTGATTCTTAAAAAAAAAAAAACCAACGCACAGCTGTTTAGTACAGGAAAAGCCATGATTGTAAATGTTCACAGCAGAAGCAATTGTAATCCTAACACACCTGCTCTAATTTTAGACAGTTGGAGGAGAAAAAAAGTAAAGTGCAAGTGTTGCACATATAGTTAAGTGCAAAGTTTGCCCCCACCATAAAGATGTCTTATGGCAAAATAAAATATTGTAGAATATGTGGCAAAGACAAAACACAGAGTAATAACTATGATGGTGATGATATCAACAGCACCACTTTTCTTGAGATAATGCTATTTATTCATTTCATCCTGTCCTGGGCCATTGATTCCACCACAAAATGACAGCTCTCATTAGTGCCAGCTGATGCAAAAATATCTCCCTTGTGGATACAAGTTTTCTAAGTGAAATCCCAAGCAGCAGCTCCCTTGCCACATCACACCACACCCTCCATTCCCACACATTCTGGTGACTTGCTGGCAGCAGGGCAGGCTGGGAAGCTGGAAGCTGATAATACACTTTGCCATTTCAGAAAATCCCAGGCCTCATAATCGCAATTAATAATACAGTTGTGCAATACATATTAATCAGCAATAAGAATCAATGTATATAAACAGCTGTTACATATTTTAAAATTCCCCTTTTTGTACATTTTCTTTTAAAAATAAACATTTATACATATCTCCTTCGCCTCTTTCTAAAGTACTTTAGCACCACAGGATATCCATTTTCAAGCCTATATTACCTGATACATAATGAAGTTTGGAAGAAAAATAAGGCAATTTGGTTTAAAATGCTGATAGTTTTTAGCTCACTTAATGTTCTATTGTAAAAAGCAAATCTGCACTCAGATCATTTCCATGATGGTGCCAGTATTTTATGGTCACACACAGTCACAACAAATAGTAAGACCTTGGTCTTGCATCTTCTCGCCATCAAGCAACAGCCATTTTGTAAATACAGAGTTTACAGGAAAATTCTGGCTTAATGCTGTTGTGAGCCCTGAGAAAAGAGAAGAGAAAACCAGGTCAAGCAAAGGGCACAACACTTGTTTTCAAAGCCACAAGTATTCACTCACAAATCACGGTCAGTTATTCAGAAGAAAACAAAAAGGTCAAGCCAGACAGTTTTATTCCTTGATCATCAAAAGACCATCACAACGTCTCTGTCACAGCCTAGAGCCCACTGTCATTACTGAGTAAGGTTACCAGACTCCTAACAGCTCAGTTCACTGAACTACAACAATTATGAAGGGCATTTCCTGCTGTAGCACTGAGGAAACAGGTTCTGCAGATCCTGTTCTCTTGGCCTGAAGACTGTAGGGACAAGGAAACTCCTACTGCAAGGCAGGGCAAACCCATTTTACTGAGGCAAACCCATCACTACTCAGCAACACGCAAAGACGCCTCTGCATTGCATTAGGCTCGCAGGTGAGCCTGTGATCTCACCATCCAAAGCTCAAAACTGCACTGGTGTAAGAGCAGAATCAATAAATAATATTATTTTAACTAAACCCACAAGGAAATGTAACAGAAGCTGTCACTGTTGATTAAAATAATGCAGTGAACAGAAAAACAGCTTGTTCCTAGCAGCTGGGGTTTGGTGGAACCTTCTGCAACAAGGGACTGGAAACTGCACAAAGTATGTGCAGCAGAAAGAAACAACTCAGTGTTGGAACATTTCTTATTCAGTCTTAAGGCAACACTTGTATATGCTCTTGAGAAAGAAGCCTCATTTACACATCAAAGGAAAGGGGGTAACTCGAGGATGAAATCTGACACCACATGGATGGATGGTTTCACCAACCATGTAGATGAAGTTCACACCACCCTTCAAGCTCCTACCCAGACATAAAATGGAAGAACCTGGCAAGCACTCTGTGCATCTTTCTTTCCAATCTACTTTTCTTGTTGGACAAGCAGAATCTCCTTTTTTGATGTTTGCTTTACATGATGTTTCAGCTTTAAAGCCCTTCTCTTTTTTTAATACATCCACCACCTACTAATAAATTGCTGCAGACTCTTAGACTGATGGCTTTCTACAAAAATTTATTTTGCTACAGAAGAAGTATTATCTACTGTATTTATTTTACAACTGAACAGAGTAATAAATGAAGGGGATTCACAGGGAAAAATTATTTTGCTCCTTCAGTATCATCATATATGCTGATATAAATTATCAGGAACAAAACTAGAAAAAGGTAAAGAAAAAGCTTTTACAGAAGATAAAAAAGTTTAGGTACAACCTTATGAACTCACATCAAAGTGAAAGACCACGTGCCCTTCCTTTGAATTTCACAAGCACACTAACTTTCAGTACAACAGAATCCAGAGAACTCTCATAAAATATTCAGACAGACCCTCTCCTGATCTGTCTCTGCCAAACTGCCAAAAGCAGGTTACACAACACAGGGGAGTAAATGAGGGTTTTGGCTACTAAGAAAGCAGCTTATTCTGAACAAAACACACTGTAGTCACCCATCAGAACACATGTAATGGCATAATGAAAAAGGCTGCTTCACAAACATACAGAATTTGTTCGTTTTCTTTTCCAACAGTCAGGATTTAAACGCTTCTGCTCCTCTGCCAAGGCCTTGGCTTCTAGTGTGTACATCCTTCTTTCCTCATTTTTCATTTTCTTCCACCTGTCGCCAAGTATCACACTTATGGCTCTGCAAGATAAATGTTTACAGTACAGTCAGGACAGTGCTAAGAAATACCAAGATTTTTTTTTTTTTTTATCTGAGCACTTTAAAAAATATGTGAGTTAAATTTGGAATTAACACACACGGAAGAAATCAGCTGTATCAAAATTTTTAATAATCATATTTGTGATTATCTTCTCATAGTTCTTTTAACAGTTAAACAGCTGAGACTTGTGTGTTAGCTGAGCATGGGTCAATGCACATTTTAACATTTCAAAGTGTGTACATGCAGCAACTGGCATAAAGCAGCAAAGCAGAGATGTTACAAAAACCACCACCAAATGGTAATCACATTTGTTTTGCTCTACTTTCATACTAGAAGATCATATGACAGATTTGCTGAAAATATGTTCTCTAATAATTAGAGCAATGAACTGAATATGACCTCAGCCAAATATTTGATTAACTGCAAGTCCCCATGTCTATTTAATCAATACCTGTAGCTTCTTCCACCTTTAATTGATCCTGGGTGGAGCATACTGGTAAGTTCCCATTCCTGTGCAAATGGAACCATTTGTTCTAACACATCTATCACCATTTCCAGAGGCTGAACTAATTCCTTTCCTTATAAACTCTAGGTCTTTTGACAACATTTCCTGTACTATCCTGCCATATTGCTTAACTGCACTCCCAAATGTTGGATCAATATCCCATGTTAAACTTTAACTCCATCTTTTAGCTGAATGAAAATTTCTAAACAACACCTCTTTTATCAATGACTGTTAAAGCTACTAAGTGGTCTGTACACTTTGGCTTCAGATTACAGCAATGAGAGTTCTGTGACTGGCTCTAAGAAAAAGGTGGACACAACTAAGTACTTTTCTTTCTCCTATTAATAGAGTTCCATGCTGGCAGCAAAGATATTCAAACTGCATCAAGACAATTGGAATGTCATCAAGTATTTCCATAACATGGCACACAGAGCAATTCTGCACAGTAGCAAGAAAATGGATTTGACTCCTGCAAGGCCGTGTGGTGCCATTCAGGTTTCCGTGAGCTGCAGAGCACACAGGGACCGACCACCTCCCAAAGTGCCCAGACAGCCCTTGAGCCTGCACTGCCACTTGCTCTGGTGACGCCTTAGAGCAAACTCCTGCAGGGGACACCACATCCCATTGCCATCAAGCCCATTTGCACAGGCTGTCTCTTTGGCAACAGAATTTCTGTTTTTCTACCCAAACTGAGAACTAGTAACTTTAGTCTGTCATCAGAAGCAAACATAACCAGTTTAATTAGGAGATTTTTCATCTTTTGACAGTATCCAGAGGCATATCACCAGAAACCTGTCTGCTCTGGGTCACCAGCTTGTACTGGATCACTCACCCTCAGGAAAGAACATGGTGACCCAGAGAGAGCAGGTCTGCTGTAAAAGCCATGCATTCCCAAATAAAAATGCACCATGAAATCTTTTAAACAAAAATACGATTTCCCTCATCTCTAGAAGATCCACTACTCAAAGAATTTCTGAACACACAACCAAGTTCAACTGCAGTTACAGTGTTACATTGAAGAGTATCTAGAAAATAAACAAATGCAGCCCTAACACCAGTTTTTCAAATGTGGTCTTGCAGTCCATTTAAGTATTGTGTGACTGTTGAGTTGTGCTTTGAATATTTACAAGCTCATTGTCTTGCTGACATGCCTTGAGCTGCTTTGTCTCAGAATAGACCATTTAACTCAGAATACTTCAAATTCTGTACTTTCCAACTCTGGTAAGGAAATAACAGCAGCAAACATAAGAACTCCACTGTACAGAAGCAGCTACTATGTTGTAGAATGTACACAGTAATCTGAAAATGACACAAACTTATATTTAAAAAACATGAGAGTTGCCTCCCAGCAGCTGAATTAATGAATGAGGCATCACCTCAGCAACACTTGAGTGACAGTAGCTGAATGCCTGTATCAATTATCACTAATGCTATTTCTGCCATTCTGTGTTTTATGGATACCATGGAACTGCATCCAAATGCACTGACCTCCAAGCAGGACAGTGAGCAGTGCATTTTGAACCGTACTTGTAACTTTGTGATCTCTTTCCTTCAAGGTAAACCTGCTCACTGTCCTGCTTGCTTACTGAAATATTCAATTAATTTTCACATCCATTCAGCCACAGCTCCAGTTCACTGCATCCATTTGAAATCAGCATTTTCAACTAAATATATAATCATCATAAACTTTCCTGGATGACATTCTGTTCCATTCCTCATTGATAGCTGCAATGTGTGTGAAGGCAGCAGATCTGTTTCACTTCATTTACTATAAACATTACACAGCATCATTGTCAGGACATACAAGATTGGCTGGGATTTGTCTGGCAGGATTTTTTATTTCAGCACCAGTTACAGCCTCGTTATTAGAACATTATAAAACAGTAAAACCCCTTTCAAACCCCTGCCAATTTTAATTTTTACCAGATTTAGTTCTAGAATTTTTATGTCACAATGCAATTTTTACAGTAACAGTTTTTGTAAAATTATGTACAGTAAAAAATATGATTGTAAGATCAGTCCATGTTTGTGTGTTTTGATTTCTATTTACATATGCACAATTAGCACCAAATATTACTTAAAACATATGTAATGGAAATCTTAATAAAAAAATGTTTGGAAGCAAATGTGCTAGAGATTAAGAACAAAAGAACAAACTAACAAGGACCTGTCCCCCAAACACAGTCATATAACTCTTCATGCAAGTTTTGACAGATTGTTGAATGCCTTTAGGACAAGCAAAATTTGGCAATGTGCTGTCTGGATTATGATCTTTGAGATATCCTAACTTATTATTACTCTACTCTTCAACAGGATATACAGTCTGGAAATCAATGCTGGTAACTTCAAGACCAATTTGCAATAATATGTCAAGACTTAATTAGAAGAACCAGAAACCCCCTTTTTTCCATTGCAGCACACAAGCAGAGCACCTCACCATTGTAAACAACGACGGTTCTCTATTTTTTTCTCTGCCAGTGCACACATATACATGTATCAGTTGCTTTACCCCAGTGTTTTCTCAGAAGGTAAGTTTGCCAGAAATGGCTTGTGTCTTCACTGAGTACTGTACATATTCACAGTCCACCCATAAACCACCCTATACATTAATACATTTCAAAACTTTTTCTTAAGACAATACACATATTTTATTTCAAATGCA
This sequence comes from Pseudopodoces humilis, assembly GCF_049639895.1. NCBI lineage: Eukaryota > Metazoa > Chordata > Aves > Passeriformes > Paridae > Pseudopodoces > Pseudopodoces humilis. The sequence continues at coordinate 59,407,067 of NC_142204.1, forward strand.
AAATTTAGGCTATTTAAATCTAAAAGCAGGACACAGATATTCTTCTAACTCACCAGTAATAGCAAAACTACAGTTTGTATCATTACCTGTTGTCTTTCCCTGGATACATCTGAGTGTATTCAACTCTGTATTTTTTGGCAAAAAGCATGAAGGCATTCATTGGTCTTTTGCACTTGTTTGGAGAAGTGGCACTCACAGTACTTGCAGTCCCTGAGCTGTGGCTTTTGCCAGCTTTGCTGTACAAAGGATTGGAGGAAAGATGTGACGATGTAGCAGAGGCACAGTTTTTACTACTGCATTCTGATCTCTCAGCATCTTGATTGTTTGATCCCCCACAGGACAGCGAAGCGCGACGCTGGCGAGCCATGCTGCTGAGCACATACACTGCAGAGGAGTCCATCGGGGTAAAATCGTAACTACAGGGAAAAGACAGGTCATAAAGCCACACAGAGTCATTTTCATGTGAAATCCCATAATATCTGTTCACTCTTTAATTTTATTACATTTCTAGTATTTTGCCCTCTTTTGTGTGACATAATGATTTGTGCTTTATGTGGATGTCAGTATGAAAAACCAAAAACTACAAGTCTTTGGCAGATAAGTTAGTATTTTTTCCAGTGTGATGAAGACTGCAACTTTACATGTTCTGCTGTGTATCAGTTTCCTCAGGTATGTATCAGTCAACTATACAATGTCTTCAAACTTCATCCTCTTTTTAAACACACTTTTTATTTCTGCTTCTGTCCTTACCATAAATCAAATTGATCAGTGAACAACAAGTACAGAATGGGAAGAAATGCAACGAGCTCACTTGCAAATATATACTAATGGCAAATATGAAACCACTATACTAAAATAAATTATATTATATCCACTACTACAAATAACTTCTCTAGACAGCTGAATACATACTATTTTACACACAAACCTTCCAGTGAGGTCAAAACCCTGCTCAGAACCCCGTGACGTCGCACTATTTGATGCTGTGCTGACAAACGCCTGCCCTCTAGTGACAAAATTGCGAGATTTCTCCTCAGGTATTGGAACAGCTTAGATGACTTGTTTCCATAAAATTCAGACCTCCAAATAAGACAAACTCTTGCAATTTTTAGCTGACCAACAACTACAATTAACCTCTATTCACCAAAGAAGTAGTTTAACTCCACATACTCTCTGTTACCATCTCCAGGTGGGAAAAACACTCTTGGAAAGGGGCTACTCAATCATAAATCCAAACCACTAAATTATCACCACAAAGTAAACATAGAACATATATATGCTAAGGCTCCTCTTACCTACTGCTCAATGTGGCTGTAGTTGGACGATTTATGGCCAAAATAAGGGTTTTGAAGAGCTTTTCTGTGACCACCAAGTAGAACTATCTACTTGCAAGGAAATGCTGTATGTGGCAGTCCAGCCCCCATCTGCAAAGGCAGCTCCTCTTGTGGGACAGAGCCACACAGAAGAGTGGAGCCTGACAAGTGGCTTCCATCATCTCTCAGGAAAGTACAAAGCAGCAAAGAAGTGAAAATGTTGACTGTCTTGCAGGCTATCATGAGATAAGGAAAAAGTACCTATCTGTTCTACAACAGGCCAGCACCCTTCCTATTCATAATCTCTTTCCCATAATACAGAAACAGAATTTTGTTTTTAATTCTTCTGTCCTGTTATCACAGCTGCAGCTGCTTCATGCCCCTTTCTCAGTCACTCCCTCCTGCCCAGAAAGACAAGGAATTTTAAGTACAAGGCAGTATTCAGCTGGGCTGCAAATTAGTAAGGAGCCAGAAATCCAGATTTTTCAGTGACATGCAGCTACCATGATTCTAACAGCTCTCTAAATACACTGTTCACAACAGGAGTTAAGAAAAATGCCCGGACAGCAAATGAGTGAAGCCAAGCAATCTGAACTTGCTCTATGCCAGACTGAAATCATACAAGAGCTCCCAGGGCTTGAACTGCTAAAAGTCTTAAATTCCCTTTCTTCTGTTGTAAAAAAACAAAGTGCAACTGGATTAAAAGCAGATGCTAAAAAGGCACTAACATCATAGGAAAAGATAGATTTTACTAAACCTTAAAATCTCAAAATAGTATGAAAAAAATCTTTACTATTTTGTTAGACTCTTAGAGCAATTTATGTTGAACAGGACCTCTGAAGGTTATCTGGTTGACGTTCTAGCTCAGGGAAACCCCAAAGTGAACCAAACTCTGAAGTCAGGTATAAAAGAATGCCAAAAAACAGAATACACAAAAATAGGAAGAACTAATTATGAACCTACTGTATTCTAAAGCCATTGCACATGCATTTACCACTAAGAAACTACTCAGATAATTCAGACATATTGTTGCATATGAAGCATGAGATAACAGCTGGCAGTCTGTTTCCTGACTATTGTCAGAATATTGTACTAGATTTTTCAAACATAACCCACTTTACCTGGAGAATTTATAAAGACAAGATATATATTTACTGCTTTATCTAATCTGCCTTAAACTATCAGAAAAAGAGGCTAAGAAGTTATTTCACTCCAAGGCATTATTTGCGGTTTAGCAGAGCACGTAATTACACAGTTTTCCTAGTACTGAGTATTCATTTTTCCCTATCATTTATCTCATATTACCAAAACTATTCTCTCTTTCCTCTATGTAATGCTTCAAATTCTCCCAGATTTAAGGTGCCTACTCATTAAATACAAGAACCACTGAGGCCACTTTATCCAAAAATTACCTTTTAAATGTATCAAAAACACCTGAATCATCAAAGTTAATGGCATCAGGGTGTCCAGGAGGTAGACACAGATCTCCAAGATGCATTTCACAGCATGGAATGCCATGCTGTACCACAGTCAAGCTTGGATAAAAAGATGACCAACCTGAAGTGGTAAAGAGTTAAATTAGACAAACGGCCAGACAATCTCTCCGGTTCTTCATTGGAGCAATCCTATATCTTGAAATTACAGAATTTTATAAAAATGTTCTGATGTAATTTCTTTCACCCAAAAGAAAAATCAGAAACTCTTACTTAGAGAATTCTTACTGCAAACGGTTTATTTTTATCTCAAATAAAACCTCATTCTAGCAAAAAAGAATCAAAACCTGGAGATTTTTAACATCAGAAGTTCCATTTTTAGCAAGTGTGAAAAGCCTCCCTTACTTGCAGTTTTCCTGTCTCCCCCCACCCTGTTTTTTCTGCTTTCCTGAGCTCCATTGATATACCAAATTAAATCTTTCCTTAAGAGATAGGTAGTCTTCCTGGAGCTTTATGGCTTTACAAGTTTTTTTGTTTGTTCATATTCCGGATTTCTTTACAAAGAAAGTAAATTGTTTCTACATCACAACTTTTATCATTTTATTGAACAGTATGGGATGCCAACAAAATCTGCAATCACTTTCTGAGAATATTTTAATATGCAACCAAGTGTACTTGAGGTATTTCATACCTTTATTTTTAACATAAAATGGATGATCGAGTCTGCATTCTACGGTAAGCAAGCCATCCTCCACTGTGCCAGGATCAAAAGTCAGCTTCAGCACTGACTCACCACAGGAAATACTTTCTTCATGAGAAATCAACTTCAAACCATTGGAACCATAGTCCTGTTAACACACATATAATTCAAAACACTTCCCCCAAGAAAAGCATATACCTGCATATTAGTCAAGGTGTATACTCATTATCATACATTGTATTAAAAAATAACAATATTCTAATTTGCATTTCCATCTTGCTAGAATTTAATAAAGATGATGTAACATTCAAAACATGCATAAATTAATTCAGTTCAAGTGGTTTTCTGTGAGATACACAAACAGCACAGTGATCAGCTCTAAACAACATTAATGTCAACCTGTTTTCCTGAGACACAGGGGTAATGTAAGAAACTAAGTCTTTGTTACAGGTATTGCACTGAATTTATTAGAGCTAACAGCTACCTTGTAAGGACTGACTGAGAGATTTTCCTCTTTTCCACAGCTTTCAGATCTTGCAAACTCTTCAACATCCTGCCATTCTTTATTGTGTCCTTTATGAAAGCACAAACGAGAGCCTAACAGATTTTTTCGAGGAAAAAAAGAACATTACTGTTAGCTAAAAAAGTCTGTGTTACAAGGAAAAAAAAACAAAACAAGATAAAACAAATACTTATTTGATGATACATGTTATTTTACCTTTTAGGAAACAATGCCAAACAGTTGAGGGCCAGGAATGGCACCATCCTAGATCATCATCATCTGAAAGTGATGACATGCAGAAAATGCCAGATTCTGATTCACTATTCGCCTATTAAAAAAAAGCAAAATGGTGTTGGTATTTTACTGCAGAGTATTTTAGGGCTGGTCTTACGTCTTAAGAAAGTCTCTAACTTGCACTTGTGGCATCATTTACCTTAAATACTAATAGGAATGTAACATGAAGACAAAGATTAAAGCAATGCAGTAAATATGAATGGATCTCCTTTTCTGAGATGCATTCTGCCATTTTTGAGTTTCATTCTCTGAGATTCATTTCATTCCTATGGATTATCTTATGCTCATGTGTAGGCATTTTACACCTCATCATTCCTTGGTCATCTACAGAATCATTTAAAGCACATTACTCTATGGTCCAGTTACTGGGAAGCTGTAGGCTCAAGGCAGTTGTAGATAAAAACCACTGGAGAAAATTCACTGTTGTTAACAGACAAATTTCAGATACAAATTAATATATGGGAAAAGGAGACACAGGATGGGCAGGTTTTGTGCATTTCAAAGGAGAGGGATTCGTATTTCTTTTTGAGGCTTCAAACAAGATAACAGTTTTTTAAAGCTTGCAATAGAAGGAGTCACAATAGAAGAGCTTTCTTAGAAAGTTATCTCATCACAAAAAATATGAAGTAGTACCACAAGCCTACCCAGTGCGGTAAAAACAAAAGTTAGAGAAAATCTAGCTTAAATAGTAATAGTATTAATACTAAACAGATTTTTTTAAAAAAACTAGTTTCCCTTGTCAAAAAACTTAATCCATTTCTCGTACACATTTATTTTGAAATGTTTCAGAACAACTCACCCTTTCATGTCTGACTGGTGTTTCATCCACATCATTCTTGGAGAAGTTAGGATCATTGTTTGAAGATCCTGGTGGAGGACGTGCATAGGAATGTAAACTTTTGCTTGTTGCTATTATGCGAACAGGAGATGATCTACAACAGAAACATGTATTTTAAAATATCTGCCATTAAGACAACATGAGACTTTGCTGCCATTACTCTAAAATGCTTTTATTGCAAATATTTCCATTTGCAAGAGCTTGAACACCAAACAAACCTCCCACACACCAGTATTCCAACAGGATGATTAAAGGGTGCAAACTCAGGCAAAGAGAACATTTAGCATAACTCCTGCATAAGTTCTCAATAGCACCCAAATGACAGTACTACTTCCACAGCGCCATCTCCTTAGCACAATGCTTAAGTTTTTATAAATATCTTGAAGCAAATACCCTGCTCTTCAGAGAATATAAAGACAACTGCTCTGTCCAAATGACTAAATCTCAGCTGCATATTAATACTATTAACAGTATCGCATTGAGTTTTCTGATTATAAACCTAAGAAAAGCTGTACAGTAAAAAGTGAAGCCCAGAAATTTCCAAGATCCCACACTTGCTGCTCACAACCTTACAGAATTTATATATTACAAACTTGAGACGGTTATCACTAAAATACACACTGCATTAATTTCCAGCTAGCTGTTTTAAAAAAATAAAAATCTGAAGTCTGTGCACTAGAAAGCTTTAAGAATTTAATGTAAGAAATTCCTCTTAGTTTTTATTTGCTGCCTCACAGGAGGTAAATGTCCATAATTTCTGAGCCTGCTGTGGACAGGCAATGTCTTTATATCATCCTATGCCATTCATAGCTGGAAACTAAGCAGCTTTTGCACCAGGCTCTGAGATGAGTTCTGTGCATACTTCGACAGAATAAATAAAAAGACCAAAAAACAGGGCTCTAGTTCAAAGTCTGAGTGTGTAAAGAGTGAAGAAAATATTTTGGAGACAGGATTATAAATCTCTACAGTTCAAAACTGAAATGCGTGTCAGTACCTGTTATAAAAAGCACACTGCATCAATGGACTCTGAGGACTTGTGGCTATATTTGCTAATTCTGTCAACCAGTTCACCCCATTCTCAGAAGAATAAGCATTTTCTGGATTGCTGTTTGAGGTATGTTGGCTCCATGAAGGCCTTGAACATTCCTGATGTGAAACATCAGCACCAAGCTGAAAAAGTGCAGGTGGGGTAGAATCTGTCTGCACAGCCTGTAATTCAGGAAGATCATCTACAAACAAAGGCACAAATTACCATTATTATATTCAAGTTGTCTACTCAATTTGACACCAAACCTTGCAAATTTGGTGAAGAAAAAGGAAGCACAATAAAGTAATTTTATTTTCTCATATCACAACTACCAACATTTCACAAACCCTATTACCCTATTCATAAAAATGGCCACAGAAATAGTAACATCTCTAGTCAATTATATATTCACAGAAGAAATTTAAGAAAAAATAAAGTAACTAGATGTAGTTCTGATTTTAAAGTTTTTACTAGACTGACCAGTTTACACAGGACTATACAGCACTGTTATTCAAAAACAACATGCTTTGCTAAAATACTAAATACTAAAACATTCCACAAAAGACAACTAAATTAATCTGTTCTTGAAGGTTCAACACTAAAAAAATTCAACATCAGACCATGTTCAAGGTAAAAGGTTTCTGCCATGGAACCAGAGTTAAATAAATTAAATAAATCATGAAAGCTGGGTGTACAGCCTGGTAGGGTGAATTCCTACCAATAATATAAACCTTTCCTATCCCATACAAAGTAACAGAAAAGACCCCAGCTTGTTAAGAGAAGTCTTTGCTATGTGCTGTCATGTAACTAAGTACCATTAGTCTTAATCACTCCATAACTGCAAATAAATATGTTAATATTTCACTGATTATAACGCTACTTTCTTAAGTACATGCTGTTTTTCTCCAGTACGTTAAGAACTGAAGCAATGTTCCTCTATCTCGCAATCTTTATTTGCAGCAGATCTAAAGCAACATAACTTCCCTTTAGGAGGAGCTCTTGAGCTTTCTGTTTGTTTTTCTTGTGCCAAAAAAACCCTGCTCCTCTGGGGATTAGAAGCAGAAATTTGTGGCTGTGAGTTCAAGAACACATTTGAGTCAACAGGCCAATGTGTCAGAACTAGAAATGGGTTAAAGGGAAAAGTGACTGCAAAGTAAGACCTTCAGATGTCACAATTCCCTGCCCTACTCAAGTTAAAAACCAGCAATTTGATTCAGTCAGCTTCCAATAATATCAGTATAGGAAATCTAAAAAACTTCAGAATTCAGTTTCCTCTGAAAAAATCATGTTATTTACCAAGTTCCATGTGCTCATCACAGGACGCATATCCAGGAGAAGAGGGCAGGTTTTCATTACACTTCAGCAACTCCAATGACTCATTCATCCCTGAAGTTCTCTTGTCCACTACCAGAAGGAGTTTCTGAACTGCATTAGGCATTTGATTTGTCTTCACTTCCCACACCATGTTAGGATGCTCCAAAGTATCTGGCTTTAGGAAGACAGAGGTTAGAAATTTGCATATATGTGAACTGTTTTAAGTTGCATCTGATATTCTACTTCATTACCAGGGCTCTAAATCCTCATTAGTCAGTTGAGTATCACAGCATATTTTAGGGGTGTCTAGACATAATCTTGTACAATCCTTACAGAAAACAGAGCTAACTCTGAAATCAAGAGGCTGCCTGGGGTCCTGGCCACTTGAGTTTCTAGTATCTTGAAGGATGGAGACTCCCTGGCATTTCCCCTGTTCCAGTAACCACTCTTGCTGTAAAGAAGCTGTTCCTTATGCAGGTTTGAACTTCCCATAGCCTGTGCCCACTGCCTTCAAGTCTGGAGCCACCTCCTCGACCACTACTCAAGCAAAGATAAACAACATTCACTTGGTATCCTAAGCCACTAAGCCCATCACGAAAAGGCAATCAGATGGGTCAGACAAGATTTGATTTTGGCTAATCTGTCCTGGCTATTCCCAGACAACTTCTAGCCTTACAAAAAGGGTAGACATAGCTGTCAGGAGAATTCTGCCCCATAAAATACATGAACGTAAGGCTGACCAGCCTGTAGCTTCCCCACGTCCTCCTCCTTGAAGCCTGGTCTGACATTTTCATTCTTCCAGTTATTGGGAGCCATCCTGCCACCACATCCACTGCTTTTTGGAGACCATCCTCATAATATGTCCCCAGCTACAGCAGGGGCTTGGAACCAGATGACCTTTAAAGTCCCTTCAAACAAAAACATTCTGTGACCCACGACTGGCCTGGAGGGATCCCATCTGGTCCCACTGCTTCATGCATGGATGCCTCACAGAACCAGCATGCCCCTCACCTGCTCCACTTCTACCACAGACAAACAAGTGTCTTGCTCTCTCAGAGACAAGTTGCTACACACCCAGGGACTTGAGGAACCTGGGAACAGGCCTGGAAAATGAAATTCAAAGCAAAAATGCTGTCCCCAACCTTGTGAGATCAGGTCTCATCTGTCATTTAGCATCAGGCCCACATTTTCCCCAGTTACCCTTTCAGCACTGGTGTCTCTGCAGAACCTTTTCCACCACCCTTCCCATCTCTGGCCTCCAGGAAGAGTCTCAAACATGCAGGACTCCTAACAGCCTTCCCTGTATTGCAAATGGAAAGATGAAACCCCTACTGGAAGATTTCACTTCTGTTTCATTTCCCCAGTCCTAGAAATGTAACATTTATACCAAACCCATTATTTTAGATCATCTACAGCAGAGAACTGAGTGCTTATTCTACACAGCCACTGCCTCTAAAAGCTGGTAAACAGTGTTATCCAATCTTTAGTAATTTGGTTATCTACTTTTTTTCTTCAGATGAGGATGAATTAAAGATACCATAACATGATTACCATGTACTTCAATGAAGTGTCCTTGAAGAAATAATAATGAGTCTCTCATGAAAGAGCAGAAAACACAGCTTAGTAAGAAAGAAAATCTGAAAAGTCTGCCATATGCATGTCCACTAAGTAAGCTACATTACAGAAATACCAACAATCGCTGAAAAAAGTGTAATATTTTAATATCATAGAATGACTGGGTTGGAAGGGACCTCTGGAGGTCATCTAGTCCAGCCCCCTCCACTGCTAAAGCAGGCTTACCTACAGCAGGTTGCACAGGATCATGTCCAGGAGGGTTTTGACTGGATAATTTCTACCCTTCTGATCTCCTAAACTTTCAAATATATGCAAAACTTATATAAACTTGCATGCGAAACATAAAAAGATGCTTGATTCTACTCAAATGGCTCTACTACAAAGCTACATCTGTTTACTCTGACTTTAAGGAGGAGAAGAAAGGTCACAGAAATGAGAATATACAACTCAAACTATCAGTGACATTACTTTCACCTCCAAAATACACCTTTAACACAATTTATACCCCTGTCACCCATGAGGGACAGTAAAATTACAGACCACAAGAGCAGATAGCTGTTATTTCTGAACAGAAAAAACAGACCTCAGTAGTACAGGTCAGGACCTTGAAGATTATCTCCAACTAATCAACTCTGAAAAGCCACTCCTTGTTTTTCTGGCTTATCTACGTCTTTCCTTTCCCTCCTTCTGCCCTGGTGTTTTTTGGGGTTTTTTCCTCTCTTCCTTTCCAATTTTCCTGCCAAAATGAGGAAGCAAACTTATTTCTAGAAGGTTACCTTCTCTTTCCTTCCTGCCAGGTGCCAAGACTTGAAAATATGTCCTCGTATCCTAACACTCTGAAGGTCAGAAATAAGGTACAGATAGAAAATACTAGTCTGACAAGAAAGATACTTGTTTGAGAAATGAATTATTCCTCCAAGTCACAAGAATTTCTCTAAACCAAAGCCATCTGTGTACAAAAGCAAAAAAAAAAAAAATCCTCTAACAAATGAATTACAAAGAAATTGAAAGAGAATTACAAAGAAAAACAAACAAAGTGCCCAACTTTACTTTTAATTTTTTTATTCTGTTTTATTAAAGCCTGCTGTGGACATCACGTCCTTCTCCTCATCCTTTCAATGGTTTAAAATGAAGGGGATTAATCATTAATTATCTTGTAAAGATTTTTTAAAATTCAACTTTACATTGATAATTTGTTGTGTCAAATGTCGTCTAGAACCATGCTTCACAGGACTGTAATTACTGTGGCTGTCTTTGGAGGCTAAATGAAAATGTGCTTTAAAGTAAGTTAATTTGTCATGCTAAAACAAATGGCACTACTAACGAAGACTTTATTAATTCAACCATGTCTATTTCTGAGGTACAAAAATAAAATTGGGAGAAAAGTAAATAAAGACTGGCTGAGAAGGGGTTCAGCAGGAACTGGGTAGCATCCACCCAAACCGCACTGCGCAGGAATGCCTGGGTGGAAGTGCTTCCCGTGGTTTTTTTCCTTCTGCTATTTGCCTTTCTTCCCCCAACCTACTGACGAAGTTTCAGGCCAGGTCTACGCCTGAGCAATAAGCTGGACGGAATTTAATTTGGAGGACAGCTTCTCCAAGCAAAACACAACACACTGGCAAGACTGGATCTCCACCAGGGACTTTTCCTGGCGCAGCTGCTTTGATCAAGAATCCTCGCTGCACATCCCCGGCCGTGCCAGAGCGCGCAGCCGAGGCAGAGCGTGATTCACCATGTTTTCGAAGCCCGGGCGGCCCGGTCTCTGACGCAGGGCGGGCCGCGCTGCCCCCGCCGCTCCAGCCCCTTGAGGACGGAGCTGGCAGGGCGGCTCGGGGCCAGCAGAACTCGGGGAGCCCCGGGCCGAGCCCCCCGGACCCCCCTCACCGACACCCCTCAGGGCCTTCCCCGCCCGTCACGTGACCTTGTTTACACCCGCGGCCGCACGGCGCACGCGCGCTCGGCCCCATTCATTCGAACTGCGTAACACCGGCCCGGGGGGGCCCCCCGCCCCGGCCGCCGCTGCCCCCGCGGGGCTCACCCGCACCCACGGACACCCCAAACACTCCCCGTGCCGCACAGCCACTGCTCCGGCGGCGGGCACAGCGCCCTCGCTCTGACAGACCGGGGCGGGCAGCCGCTCCCCAGGAAAACAAGGAGGGGGATACCCCCCCTATTCCGCTTGTTTTCGTGGTTTGAAGGGGCCTAAAGAGGGCCGGCACACCCCGTGAGTTTCCACCCAGCGGTGCGGGAGGGTGGCGGCTTCACGGGGCCGGTCAGGTAAGGCGTACAGTAAACAATGTCCGAGGTTCCCGTCGCCGTCAAAAGACTGGACCCACCGGCTTTCTCGGCTCGGCCTGCAACCCTTACCACTGCTCCCCGACCTCCCGAACCCCTCCCGTCCCCCGTCGGCACGCCGCAGCCCCTAAAAATGGCAGCTCGAAACTTTGTAGCACTTACCGAACCCGTCGCCATTACCGAGCTCCCCTGGGCTGCCCCCCCAGCCCCGTCCTCTCGGCGGGTCCCGCCCCCTACAGGCGCTGCTCGGGCGCTGAGTGGCCAGAGGCAACGTTGCTCAATTCAAAGCCGCTTTCTATTGGCTGATTGGCCTGCCTGTCAGGACTCCTCCCGGAGGGTGGGCATGTTTTGACTCTCCTGCACAGCGGATTGCACCGCGCCGCACATCAATCACCCCTATGTGGCGCTCCGATTGGCCGATGCCTCCGCCGGCGAGAGCAGAAGGATTCTGGGAACTGTAGTCGCCACCGCCGCCCACGCCTGCCCACGAGTCCACGATAAGACGACAGCCCCCAGGATGCCCCGCGCGGACCGAGCGATAGTAAACAAGCGGCGTGGGACACGTGTACCCGGGGCTGCCCGCGCGCCCCCCGCCCCGCACGGCTCCTCACGGCCCCGCGGGCCCGGCCCCAGCCGCGCTTTGCGGAACCGGCCCGCGCTGCGCCCGAGTCAACGGCGGCGCCGCGGAGGGCAAAGGAGGTTGCTAAAGGTCAGGGAGTGAGTCAGCAGCTGCGCCCGGCCTCCGCTCCGGCCTCGTCCCTCGCCTCTCTTTCATTGAAAAGACAATGATGGGAGCTTAGGCCCAAAATACAAGTTGGGGTGGGGAGGAGAAAATAAATTAAATCCATGCAGGTTTATGAAGCCCGTAGTGTTTCCCAGACAGTCCCATACATTTATTGCCAAAACAACAGTGTGACTTTGTTAAATATTAAGACATTTTCCCACTTATCCTGTAACTGGGAGATCAGAGAGACAAGATTCCTGTGCAGACTGCATCTTCATCACAAAATAAATTACAATGCATGATGTGATGCAAAGCAAGAACACGCACAATTCAGAAATAGACAATGATGGACAGTTACAATATTTTGCAGTTGTTGAGATTTTTCCAACAAATGTACTTCTTTCTTATCCTGTTGTCAACATCATTCCAGAAATGAGAACGGGTCTTAAATCCTGTCTCAGAACCTTTGCTGTAATTTGGTATCCGCAACAGTTCTGTCTTTCAGGAATGCTAACATAGCTGTGCATGAAAATAAGGGGGGGGGGGGGGAGGGGAAAGTTAACACAAGTTAAACAGAAATGGTTCCCTGTTTGGTTACTGGCCACTAGAGGGAATGCTGGGTTGTTGTTCCCACAGGCCTACAAGGCCTACAAAGGTAACACAATTAAAAAGTCAAAAAGAAAATTATATCATAATTGTATTTGGCATCACACCACATTTAAGTCTGCAGATGTCACTGGCACATCAGTTTGAGATTTGCCTTTTCCACAAAGTAATAGTTTGCCTGTTAGTAAAGTCATTGCCATCTGTTGGCACTGTTTGAAGACAGATGTTACTCTGAAAAACACCCAGTATCTTCCGCAGTGTGAACTGGAAATATTCCTGTAAGCAAGCTTAGCTTTAAAATATAGAAAAGCCAATCCTGTGGAATTTAACTCAAAATATTCTGTGCTTAATGACCAAACAAACATGTGCTTTATGACCTTTACAGATCATTTTCCCAATTTGAAAATATTATTTAAATAAGTACCTTGAGGAAAATAATCTTAAAAGTAATACTGAGATTCAAATACTAAGTGACTAGACTTAGTGACTAGTCTAGTAGACTAGTGACTAGACTAGATAATAAGGTTATTATAATATCAGCTGTCTACCCCACATCCCACAAGCTCACATTTTCCCTTTATTTACAATTCAGGCATTTTCTAAATAACTGATACAGCTTTATATGAGAAAGCTTTCATGGCATCCCCTCTCTAAAATACATTCTTTTAATAAATAGAAAACTGGTAAACCAGGAACCATCTTTTTTTACACCAGTCCACAATAAAATTAATTTTAAGGCTGTGTTTCTTCCCCTTCTCTTTTGATCTCCCTTGCACATCTAAACAGCCTTTAGGCTCTTTGGAGAGACATCTAAGCTTCTTGGGCTTTTAAAGAGTTTCAGCACAGACACTGCACTGCCAGATGGAGGCAGGGCAGAAGACCTGGGCATGCAGATGTCTCCACTGTGCAAACTGCCTTCCATGCCTGTGGTGTAGCACTTACAAGGTAAAACCCACAATGTGCTCTTCTGAAAGCTCCCTCTGCCACAGTGTGGAAGATGGAAATGGCAGAGGCCGGATCAAGCAGCTACAAAAGATACAAAATCCTGTCTCAAATCCCATCTTTCTTCAGAAGAAGTCTGTTGGCCTAAAGGATTTGAATCTTCTTATGGAGCTCATTTCCACCCTGCTACGAACTTTTTGGACCCAAAACAAAATAACTTTGTAGCTGTTTACTGTGAAGATTCACAGTTCTCTACAAAAGCTTCATGCATGAGTGTTAGATATGAAGCCCAGTCCTCTGAGATCCACTGGCCCAGATTCCAGACACAGGTCTAGACAAGTAAATACCATTGCTGAACAAGAGCCTCAGTATCACACTGGGATCTATGACATACTCAGAAAGCACAAAAATATGAATCCTACCTAGGTCTGAGATCAAAATCTTGTAAAGATTAATGTCTGAACTGTTTTGAAATTCTAAAAAGAGACATGTAACAGCTTTCTTATTTTCAAATCTACCTCTCCTTTGCATACAGGAAGTTAACATTTACCCAGTGAAGATGTAAGGGAAAATAAGTAAAGGGACAGGTAGTCCATGGAGTAGATGACAGCCAGACACACAAAATTAGCGAAGCTTACTTGCTAACCCCATTGGCTCAAGGCAAGTATGTATCATGTAAATTTCAGAATGAAGATTATGTCAATGCCATAGCCCTTGCTCTGAATGCCTGGTCTCTAATTAAAATCATTACTCCCCCTCCAAACACCCTACCTCGCCTTACTCCATGCCCAAATGAATGGGTGCCCAGAGAATGAATCAATACTGTGTAACAGAGGCATTCTTGGTAGCTTTGCTGATTCAGTTGCTTCTGCTGTTGTAAGAGGTAGAAAATAAGGTGGGGGATTGGGAAGTGTTAGTCTTGAGTTATTATCACATTACAGGTGGCTACCAAGAAGCAAAAAAACAAACAGGAGAGACTACAATTAAAAAATACTGATTAATTTGCATCCTAGCTATTTACCTCTTAAAATTGCCAGGCACAAAGTTAAGAAGCCACAAAGCAGATTTTTTAAATTAGTAATATTTCAGTTAAAGTTGTATTAGTAATATATATATTATATATTGGGTTTGTGCCTATCTCCACTTTTAATCCCTTCTGTCCCAAGTCAATCCAGTCCTTGTAACACAGCTGTTACTGCTCTCTGAAATACAGCACAGCATTTTAATCCTGCTACAGGAGCTTCCACATCAGTATGTATACATCCACCTTCAGTAATTAACTAAATAGTCCCCCAAACATCAGAAGAACCCCACTCACCAGAGCTTCTACTCCTACCCAACATGGCAGCCTCTGTTCTGCAGCCTCTCTGCCTCTCAACCAAGTTGTCTCCTCACACAATGACTTGTGTCTCCTAAAGCTGTTTGTACTCATTCCCTCTTCCAAAGGCCATTCATGGCTAGCTGCAGTGGTGGATGGCTCTGTCCTTGTTCCTCCACTTCATGTCCTTAATCTCCTCACAGAAGATGCTCTTGGGAATGAAGAGCAAAGGAAAAGAAAACTTGTTGCTCCCAGGAAAGTTGTTTTCTCTTGAGTTCTAGAAAAGAAATTTCACTTGCCTCTTACAGTGACTCAAATTGGGGAGAAATAGAATAAATAACAGGGCAGGGATTATTTCTTTTTCCCTTCCAAGACAGGTCAGAAATCAATGAGAAATTTATTTCCTGTCATTATGGCACAGATTCCATTTTCAGCTAAACTTTTTTTATCTATAAAGATAGAGCAAGACTAAAATTTACAATAGTATTAGGAAAAAAACAAAGGCTTCACATATCACAAAACAAATCATAAGAGTGATAAATTTAAAAACTCCTCCATCCCAGCTCAAAGCTTGCAAAAAAACAAGTTAAGAAGAGATTACAGAAAAACTGTAGTTTTCCTCTATGCTGGTTGGTAAATCAAAATGCCAATGAGCATTTCTGGGCATTGGAATACAATCATCTGTACTGTATATGATTAACTTTAGAATAGCCCTTGTACAGTTTTTGCACAGGCCAATAGCTAATAATTTTCAGATACAGTTTGGGAACGACCATAGGCCAAGGACTGTTCTCAGTTGGCTATCTGTATATGTCCACCCCATATGGAAAGCCAAAAATAAAGCTTCCTAGACACCTTACAAATGAGCCCAGAGAAATACTGGTAAAGGTCATTCATTGCCTCAGTACTAGCAAATAGTCTCAGGCACATAAAATTTCCAATGATAGATAGAGCCATACAGATGCAGCCAAAAACCAGTGGTACAGTCTGGCTAAGGTTGCTTAGGATAGGAACACCACCTGACCCCACAAGGACAAAGCAACAAAGAGAAAAAGAACATAGAGCTTCTTGGTAAGTTGGATGGGTTTTTCTAGATAAGACATTTATCAGAACTGAGTTTCCAGCATCTTCAGACATGTGAGGGAGCAGGTCCTAAAGGGTCACTTGGATGTCAGGAAATTATTCATCCACAGAGACGGGCACAGAACATTATCCTTTCTCAAAACTTCATAGATGCTCAGCTGAAATAATTGAATACCTTCAAAGAAGACATGACAAAGTATTCATATCATGAATTATGCTATTTTTAGGCCGTCCTAATTTACCTCAGTAAGAAAAGGTTGAGTCAGCAGATAGTCTCCAAATGACCTAATGTCAGAGTTTTTATATGGTCTTGATTGGACAGCTTCATTTATGCAATAGTTTGGTCTTTGTCTTTCCCCTGTTCTGCCATACACAAAGAGGCCTCTACCAGTTCTCTGGAAGAAACACAACCCCACCCATTGTACTCACACAGCCATGGCAATGCCAGAACTGCACTCCAGCTCATTTTGATTTGCCATCAGAGAAGGGGCAGAGGTGGGACAAAGGGGATGAGGAGGGGAGAGTGGCTGCCTCCCCAACTAGACCAGTGTGTCCCAGCACAGACCCACCCAGTCCCTCCACTTGCCTTATATCTCCCTTCTGCCACTGGCTCTTCACCTGGCTGCCAGGAGAAAGATCATTTAGAGGGAGAGAAATGGTGTGAAGAGACAATGTTAAAATCTAATTTTCTTTGGGCTTTTCATACTCTATTAAGATTATTCAGCTTCCTTTCAATTCATGAAGTGAGAGTGTCCAGCCTGATAAGCATCTCTCTGAGCCAAAAAGTAGATTAAGAACTTGGAAACAGCCTTGGTATATATCTAAAGGAAATACAACTCTCAGAACGATTTGAATATGGTCCTAAATTTTGTGAGACAGACAACAGGACAAATCTGTACAGACTCAGCATACAATTCCTCCCTGGAGTAATATCTGAGAACTACAGACACAGGAAAGTATCTCAGAAACTGGAAAAATAAAAAAATAAAAAATACACACCTATAATTATCACATGTATGATTGGATAAAAAGAGCTTTGAATGAACATAAAAACTTTAGCAAGAACATGTAAGAATGTCTGTGCTGTGGTAAATTGACTTCCAGCAAAGCACCTTGTTCAGCTAACACTATCAGATGCAGTAAGCATCTGAAAAAAAGAAGCTAAAAATTGTCAGGAGGATAACCAGAAGATACTGATTTTGCACATGTGGGAACTCTTGATATTGAATAAACAATAATGTTTGTCATAGCAAGTGTGCCATGGATTACAGAATGGCACAATCATGACAACTGTCACAGAGTCACCTCACGGAAAGCTTAAAGCAACAAACATTTCAAGCAAAACAAAACCAAACCACCAAAACAACAAAAAAACCCCAAACTAAACCCACCATTCCAGCAAGAAGCACAATAGCCTTCACTGAATAGAAAAGACAACATGAGGGAAGAAGATGGAGTAATAGCGATTTAAGCTGTATATGGTTTCACAATACTCTTCAGAGGTTTGCCTCATGACTTCCACAGTTGGTCACTTCTGGACCTTAAACAGGAAATCCAGAAGGGAATGATTTCAGAAATGTTTATTTCAGACAAATTTAAATTAAATCTCATGAAACACAGCGTCATTTGACATTTAAAAAGCAGTACAATCAATGAAATCTTGCTCACCTCAGGGTTTGTGTCTCGTGATCAATTTTGGGGCTACAATCAGATTGTTTTCCCCATGGTTAAGGCATTTATAAAAAACATTTGCTGTCATTGTGGATTCTCTTCTGGTTAGTAAAACATATGAACCCATGAATGCCTCTCATACAGGATTTCTTTCAGGATTTTCTCTCTTCACTCTCAAGTGGGGCATATTATAAAAAAACTCAATAAAAATCTTTAATAACAAAAGCATCAGGAAGCTTAAGAACGGACACAGTCTAATAAGGTAAACCTGACACTGTGTTGTTTAAAATTATTAGCATTGTCTACTTTTTATTGAAAGGTCTGTAAAAAAAATCAGTAACTTGATATGATTTCATTCTTAGGATTAACATTCACCACATTTATGACATGAAGCCTAGCATGTTTGAAGTGTACATATGAAGAGAACCAGGAAAAAGAGGAAGGATATAATGATTTGGATGAAATTTGAAGAGTGATAACATGTTACTGTCAGTTCAGCCCCCCTGAATTTATCAACAAAGAAAATTGCAGAAATCATTCAGTGCTCAACAGCAACACAGTAAAACTGCTGCAACATGAAACTGTATTTTGGGACTCAGAAAACCCAGTCTCTGATTATCCTAAATTTGTTACTCCACAGCTTTTTCCCAGCTATAAACTACACGCAAATCATTAAATAAAGTAATTATGACAATTACTGCATCAACGTGTTGTCTGTTCTGAGTAGACAGAGCCTCCACATAATGCCATTTATGAAAATCAGCATGAAAGTGTTAAGAATTATGAATTTTTTTTAATAAATGAACATAAATAGGTCACTTGTAACTTTATGGTAATAGAATTAAAAGACAACAACAATATCAATAAATGTAGATTTTTATATATAAAAGTGTTGTTTATTGTAAGGAAACTTTAAATATAACCAACAATATTGAAAATATCATGACTGGCATTTATGGCCTTGATTGTAGTTTACTGCCATACAAGTAATTTCTAGCATTTTTCTTAATCACATTAAGCCAGTGCAAAATATAGGTAGCTTTTAGAGATTAAGCATACAGAATGACAAGAGTGTAGATTTTGGTCACCTGATATTTCCTTCTAGTATAACAGGCTTCTCTTTTTCCCATAAATCAAAAATACAAAGGCAAGTTTTCATATGTGCAATTATTCATACCAGGTTTCTAGGTAAAAAAAAATACATTTTTAAATTTTGTTCAGATTGTATTTTGTTAGGAAACTGATTTATAATTTATACCATATTATATGATATAAATTATATATTGTTATATAATCATAATTTCATATACATGTATGATTATATTAATTGTCAGAACATATCACTAACTGTAGCATAATGATTACATCAACATACAGAAATATATGGCATTAGAAAAGTCAGTATCTAAGAAGGAAAGATGTTACAATTCAGGTGTTTGAATCAGGGCACAAGCAGCCTTCCTACAACTCTTGCAGTGTCATTTTGGCAGAGCTGCCCATCGCCAGTATGCGCACTGGCTGTCCATGAACATCAACAGACAGGTCAGTAAGCAGGATTGAAATTGGACTGTGCCTGAAATTTCCAGTCACAGACCCTCGTAAGCAATGAGCCCTGTGCTCATAATTAAGATGATATTCTCTCTCCTCAGTCTCAGAAGGTATCCCATGCTATTATGGCTGAACACATTATTTCATGACGACCTACAGGTTTTTGAAAGCAAGACATGTTAGCTTTAATGACGACAGATGTGTGCAAAGCTTTGGAAGTACTGATCTTTCAAATTAAAAATATTTTTGCACTTCCTGTTAAGGATTTTCAAGGACAAGCTTAGTTTAGCATGGCTTTTGATATCAATCACTTGAGTAATTGACTCAGATCTTTGATAGCTAAGATTAGACTGCAGGAAGAGAGATATACAGAGATCATTTCACTTGAAACAGATTTTACAGTAAAAAAGGTGATATCTAAAAAAAAAATTGACTAGAGAACAAGCATAAATAGAGAAGACAAAATGCATAAATATAAAACAAGGGAGAAGGAAAACAATATAGGTTATTTATGATTAGGTAGAACATGACAATGACCCATGCCTTTGCTTTGAAAGCATTAAGGTAAATTTGTCAGCTGTCCTCACTCATGTACAGAATTCATGTAACTAATAAAAAAATGCAGTTTATTGCAAAAATATACAAGTCCTCTAAATTGCATAAGATATTACAATGTCGTGCTGAAACATGACATATTAAACAAAGAGGACTTTAAAACAAATTACGAAATGTTAAAAACCAGATTTGGGTCATGAGCGTTACACAAAACGCATTGTCATGCTTTATCTTATGATTAATCTTGTGATTCACTACATCTGTGATAAATGCAACATAAAATCATGACAACTGTAATAGTCAAAAAGTAATATCTACTGTATATCTTCTGTATTAATACATATAAACACTTTGTGTGCACTAATACTTTCAACATATCACATTCAAACTAACAGTCTTTCCAGAAAAGATGTAACCTTTTTGAAGAACAGAAGCTGGTTTAACAAGTTCATCACATATGGGTTTTTTTAAAAAATCTATTCTTTAAGGAAATGCTGTGTTCAAGGACTTGATTTTCAAAGGTACTGTGCTACTACAGGATGTCTTTGTATCAGATGGAACCATCAATTCTGAGCACTTTTAAAAATCAAGCCCTCAATTCACTGAATTGCTGTTTTCTTAACTAGTATTTCCACTGTCATAATTTAAAAAAAAAAACAACAAAACAAACAAAAACAAAAACAAAAGAACCACCCAACCAAGAGCAAACCAAACCAAAAAACCCCAATCCCATTCTTAAAATCACAGAAAATGCTTGGCATCTATAGGAAGAGAGACAATTTCTCAGTGGACTAACCACTACTGTGCTATATTCTCATAACAGATCTTGTTGCTCCAATGTTTAGTTCATGCACTGGTGTCAGCAATGTCCATGTTTGTTCCAAAAAGAGCAACGAGCTGCTCTTCATAGTTTGCAATGTTCCTTTTCAGAATTTCCATACAAGGTCCCAAAAGCCTTTCAAATGCCTGCACATCCATAACTAAGATAAAAAGGGAGAGAAAGAGAAAGAATATTATGTGCTCATCAATAACAGACACAAATCCTGGTAGTTATGATATTCCAGTGTAAGATTTTAAATGGCAACAGATACTATTGAGGCATGTACATTCTTCGCACAGGAGGGAACCACTTACCTTAGCAAAACCAAGATCAACCAACACACTGCTGTCTTGAAACTTTATAAATAAACTTGAACTTTCTCTGTTCCTTATTTTGAAAATATTTTCACAGTAAGTTATATGTTACCCAAGAGTTTGTGAAGAAGTCTGAAGGGGCCTGGATTTCTCCACAAAATAAACTTTTAAGACCCATGAGATTTCAAAAAGCCAAAAACCTTAAGTGAAGTTGTTGGCTGTATTTGGGCTCTAACAGCCTATTTCATTGCTCTTTTTACTTGCTTCCACCCAAAGTGAAAATGGTAGTGAATACTTATTTTCCCAGCAAATGTGCAAGAAGTTGAAGACAATAATTCAGAAGATGCAATGTCAGTGCACAGCCAATCAGAGTATTTTCTTTACCTGATCACATAATGTGATTCTCTATAGTTCCAACCAATAGGCCAGGAAGGAAACTTCATATACTCCCAACTTGCTGGCCAGTAATATCTTGTCTCTTGAGAAATGTTCAAGATCTCTTTTGTTTGGGAAGTGCCAGAGATGCTTGTTATTCAGCCAAAAATGGATAATAACACTCTTCCTCACCACTGCCTCTTATTCTTTCTTATCTGCCGTATCTTTGATCTCTACTGCCTGATCATCTCTGTGTGTTTCGAGTTTGGAATTATAAAAAATAGAGAAACTTTTTGGTTACTGACTTTGTCATCAAATGGTTATGCAGGAATGCCAAATCTATCTTTGCAGTTTACAGTTTTCCTGTAATTAGGAGCTAAACATCAGACCACGAAAAGCAATGGATGTGAAGGGTTGTCTATGAGCACAACTCCTACAGTCTTCACTCTTCCTGTGCCTGAGACTACAGTGTGATGGGATGACTAAATTAACAGCTAGTGAAGACAAAAGAATTTGTTAAAACCTTAAGTCATGGGGATAAAAAGGCACAGAATTTTTAACAGAATTATTTCTTAGATGAGTCAGTCTACTGAGAGAAGAAACACCTCGCCTTTCTGCAGAGTATTAGACATTTATCTGATAGCTATAAGCATTTTGCAGCAATACTCTGTACTGGCCTAAAACAATTTTTACTTCCATACAATAAGAGAAATGTTGGAGAAATTGTGTGTAATAGTATTTATCAATTGTAAGTAATTTTTGCAGATAAATAACGTAAATAGTAATGCACAATACTAGGTGATTACTGAAACAGCCTTAAATCTTATATTCTGGAGAAAGAAAGAATCACAGTAAAACCAACCAAATAGATTACATATACTTTATATTAGATATAAAATAGTATTGACTAATACCTAAACATTTGACAGTGCCAAGAGCAAATGCAGAAGCAGCTCGGGGTTTGTTAGTTACAAGAGCAAGTTCTCCAAAATACTGTCCTCTTGAGCATCGAGCTATTTCTACTGCTCCATTCTCTTCTAGATCTTGTTTACCCTGAAATACCATGTAAAAAAGAAAGATAAAATATTAGAGGAAATATTTGCCAAAGTCAGGATTTCATAAGTGAAGTTAGTGACAATGGCAAAAAAAAAAAAAAGTTGTTGTTTTAGGGATGTTTACCTTCCTTGTCATTATAATCCTTACTTCTCCAGATTCCACAATAAAGAAAGAATCAGCCAAGTCACCCTGCACAAGAAAAAAAATAAAGTGAGTAAAAAAAGTGTAAAATTTCTCTTTTAGTTTCATGGTAACACCAAAATATTTGTAACCAGTGCCTTGAAGCTCCTCTTTTTGATACCTGCTGCAAAATAAATCACTTTTAATTTGAAAACCATACTCTAGACACATAACCTTCAAAACATCTATACAGAACTGACAGCAAGGCCTCTTCATGAAAAGACATAGCTGACTATGACTTACACGAAAAGCAGAGAAAACCAACATTGTGGAAGATTTTTAGGATCCTTACTACCATTTATCCACTGCTGTGTTCCTCCCAAATTATTTCTCTTAGCAAGTTTCCAGTATAACAAGCCTCCAGGGGCTATGTGAAAACCACTAATTGTCCTGCAGCAAGACAATCACAGTTGCCTATCCCAAAGAGTATACGTCTGTCTTCTTGAAAAGTTGACCGTATTTTAACTTGAGTCTTCAGTGCTCCTCCTTGGAAGTACATTTATAAAGTTTGAATTTCTAAGTATACTAAAAATGTTGACTTTTTTATTTATACCAACAAAGAGGGTTGGTCTTGAAAGTATCATAAGTGAAAAGTGAACTTTTGCAACAAAATAACCACCTCTTACATTTAAGATTCATAGATTTTTTTTTATATGAGAAAGAAAAATAAGGTTTAAAAGCATGCATTGTCTGTAAATAACATGATTACTGTTATCTGTTATGAAAGAAAAACTAAAACTGGGAAGAAACTGTACCTGAGCAATGATTTGTTCTCCATCTTTGTACACTTTGGTACCAATCACATCAACCACTTTTAAACGCTCAGATACCTTCATTTAAAAAAAAAAAAGTAAGAAATATTTGGTTAACATTATGATAGTATATATTTAGAAAGCCCTTTGATATTTCTTTTTGTGAATCTTTGCACAGCATAGTGTATCTTTATTTTTCTGGTTTGATTACCATTAAAAAAAGAACTGCTGAATAGTGTTCCAGAGGGTATATTACAGTTTTAACAGCTATTCTGATAAGCTTCCATTTTTGTTAGAAGCCTTCAAAAATTATGCTCAGAAAAGCACACATGTAAAAATATATGGAAAAATATAGCTGATAGATGAAAATAATTTTCAATTCCCTGAGTCATTGTTTAATTTTGTTGGCTAATATGTAGTAAAACTAAGCTTCGGGAAACTGAAAGTAAAGTTAATTTATGTTTTAAAATGTAATATGAATAATAATAATTTATTCCAAATTTTAAAAAAACCTAAAATGTAGTTTTTCTCTGAAAAAAAAGTATGCAAACTTCTATTGTGGAGACACTTTGAATGCCAAATTAAAAGTCCTCAAGAGCAGAATCTTATCAGGTACCTCCAACACAGCCATTAAAATAATGCAATAGAAATCTTACTTCTAAAGATTTAAGGAATGGCAATGACTCAATAAAACTTTCATACATTCTTCTCTTTTTGGCATTGTTTTTTACAATGATTCTTCGGAATGTTACCCTATCCTGTAAACACAAAGAGAGAAAGAGATTTTATTAACTGAAAATATGTGCTAGAAAATACTTTAGAACTGGCTGTATATTATCAAATTACCAAGTTTTAGTCACTCAGTGTAGCTGTCAACCAAGCTGGCTTTTCTCTCCCTACTGTCAGTTGAGAAAGATTCCTCTAGAGGTCAATCAGGAGTTCCTAAAGTTAACCTGAAAATCGCTATCAAAATCCCTGCAGGGTACATACCAAGCTCATGCACAGAGGGCAGAGTTTACAGCAGTAAACACACAGTGGGTAATTTAGGAGATTTAAGAGATCCTCAGTATTTAAATGTTTCATTTACAAAGTTTATTCATTACCCTGAGGTCCCATACAAATTGATATGTACTCAAAGAGGCTTTTAGGGTTTTGTAGAAACCAAAATATATGAGTCTGGGTCTTAGGTCACAGTCCACTTACTGCTGTTTCAGCAGAACAAGGCTGCCCTAAACAGCCCCGATGGACATTCCTTAGGATTTGACCATGAAAGTGAACCAGACAGATGGAAAAACTACACATATGGTGTTTTCTTCTCTTAATTTTGTGTGGCTGTGCCCTGGTGACAGGCAGAGGGAAAATGCACTGCAAGCCTTCACTGCCACAGGGGGCACTTAGTGGCCAACACAACACAATTTAATTTAAAGCCATTCTTACAGTGTCCTAAACAATCCCAAAAGTCACATGGATTAAGCTGGTGAACAACCACGTTTCATTTCAATCCTGGGATCAGTCATTAGATCAATATGTACATCTTGAAGATGATGGCCATCTCAGCTTACTTTCGGGGTAAACTCAATTACTCAATTACTCTTGTCAGAGATCATTGTCAGGTAGTATAACACTAGTAAATAACCTCATATTGGAATTTTACTCTGGAAACAAAGGCATTTCCAATCAAGGTATAGGGAAAAAAATTAATATGCAATTATCAGTGGTTTTCAAATTGGGAAATTGCAATTATTTTTTTTTTTTTTTTTTTTAAATCAGTGTTTTATTAAACTTTGGATTTTCATCTGTGGATTCTGGAAAAAGATAGCATTGTGTTGGTATTTATCAGGATTTCTAGAATTAAACTTTCTAAAATCATATATATATATATATATTTAATGCTGATATAGCATGCCAGTGAAATCTATATAAAATATATCTTTTTAAAAAATAGCTTAAAAGAAGTACTCTACTTACCAAACCCCAGATGGAACCAGGAGAGGTAGCTATAATTGTAGCTGCTCTGGGTGTATTGTACATTAAGGCCAACTCACCAAAACATCCTCGGTTATCATAGGTTCCAACACATCTCCCAACACCATCACATTTTACATAAATATCATATGTACCTCTGTTAATAAAATATATAAATACAATGAGTAGAATCCAGCCCTGGCCTTTGCTAAGCAGCCTCTCACTGTATTTTTTATACCATGAATTACAAAAATAAAGTATTTGAAAAACACATTTGCTTGCTTAAATGGTATTAAACACCTTGTAAAGTCATCTCAATGACTTCTATAAATAATAAAAGTGGTCCCTCTTTAAAGGGAAAAATAGGGTTATTAGTTTTTACATTAACTCAGTTTAAAGATAGAATGGATGTACAGTGATCTATTTATCACCAGAAGTTATTAAAAATTAAGATCTAACTTAGAATCTGTTTCTTAATTTCATTGTAACCAAACTAAACACAAATGTCAAGTCTTTGCAAAAATTACTATGATAGGATCACTGAAATAATTATACAAGTTATTTAATATTTTAAATATTTTACAGTAGTAATTTCTAATGAAACAACAGAGATGCAGGAAACAGAGAGAATGTATCTGAAAAGAAGCTTAAGATCATGAAATACATATATCATTATATGCATTTTCCTAATATATTGTGCATTTCTTCTCTCCATCGTTAATTTAATAACTTTTTTTCCCCTCGGGAATGCAGTACAATTTGATATCTTGTAAAACATGAAGTTGCCAAGCCCATTGATGCTGAGCCATCATTTTCTTCTGTGTTGAATATTTTTATGGTG